>NW_027193780.1:0-134578 GCF_032444005.1 Ranitomeya imitator
ATGTGGCAAACCGGTGAGCATGTGGCTCTATTAGTATAGGAGATACCTGAAAACATATCACACTTTTCATCATAGTGCTTTTACCAATGCATAAAATGCATGGAGAAGTCATTTCGAATGACTGGTCCTCAGTGTTGTGAGAACGATGACTGGTTAAAATTTTTGGTGGTTTCTTGTTCAGTCCATAGGCCTACATCATGTGGCAAACCGGTGAGCATGTGGCTCTATTAGTATAGGAGATACCTGAAAACATATCACACTTTTCATCATAGTGCTTTTACCAATGCATAAAATGCATGGAGAAGTCATTTCGAATGACTGGTCCTCAGTGTTGTGAGAACGATGACTGGTTAAAATTTTTGGTGGTTTCTTGTTCAGTCCATAGGCCTACATCATGTGGCAAACCGGTGAGCATGTGGCTCTATTAGTATAGGAGATACCTGAAAACATATCACACTTTTCATCATAGTGCTTTTACCAATGCATAAAATGCATGGAGAAGTCATTTCGAATGACTGGTCCTCAGTGTTGTGAGAACGATGACTGGTTAAAATTTTTGGTGGTTTCTTGTTCAGTCCATAGGCCTACATCATGTGGCAAACCGGTGAGCATGTGGCTCTATTAGTATAGGAGATACCTGAAAACATATCACACTTTTCATCATAGTGCTTTTACCATTGCATAAAATGCATGGAGAAGTCATTTCGAATGACTGGTCCTCAGTGTTGTGAGAACGATGACTGGTTAAAATTTTTGGTGGTTTTTTGTTCAGTCCATAGGCCTACATCATGTGGCAAACCGGTGAGCATGTGGCTCTATTAGTATAGGAGATACCTGAAAACATCACACTTTTCATCATAGTGCTTTTACCAATGCATAAAATGCATGGAGAAGTCATTTCGAATGACTGGTCCTCAGTGTTGTGAGAACGATGACTGGTTAAAATTTTTGGTGGTTTCTTGTTCAGTCCATAGGCCTACATCATGTGGCAAACCGGTGAGCATGTGGCTCTATTAGTATAGGAGATACCTGAAAACATATCACACTTTTCATCATAGTGCTTTTACCAATGCATAAAATGCATGGAGAAGTCATTTCGAATGACTGGTCCTCAGTGTTGTGAGAACGATGACTGGTTAAAATTTTTGGTGGTTTCTTGTTCAGTCCATAGGCCTACATCATGTGGCAAACCGGTGAGCATGTGGCTCTATTAGTATAGGAGATACCTGAAAACATATCACACTTTTCATCATAGTGCTTTTACCAATGCATAAAATGCATGGAGAAGTCATTTCGAATGACTGGTCCTCAGTGTTGTGAGAACGATGACTGGTTAAAATTTTTGGTGGTTTCTTGTTCAGTCCATAGGCCTACATCATGTGGCAAACCGGTGAGCATGTGGCTCTATTAGAATAGGAGATACCTGAAAACATATCACACTTTTCATCATAGTGCTTTTACCAATGCATAAAATGCATGGAGAAGTCATTTCGAATGACTGGTCCTCAGTGTTGTGAGAACGATGACTGGTTAAAATTTTTGGTGGTTTCTTGTTCAGTCCATAGGCCTACATCATGTGGCAAACCGGTGAGCATGTGGCTCTATTAGTATAGGAGATACCTGAAAACATATCACACTTTTCATCATAGTGCTTTTACCAATGCATAAAATGCATGGAGAAGTCATTTCGAATGACTGGTCCTCAGTGTTGTGAGAACGATGACTGGTTAAAATTTTTGGTGGTTTCTTGTTCAGTCCATAGGCCTACATCATGTGGCAAACCGGTGAGCATGTGGCTCTATTAGTATAGGAGATACCTGAAAACATATCACACTTTTCATCATAGTGCTTTTACCAATGCATAAAATGCATGGAGAAGTCATTTCGAATGACTGGTCCTCAGTGTTGTGAGAACGATGACTGGTTAAAATTTTTGGTGGTTTCTTGTTCAGTCCATAGGCCTACATCATGTGGCAAACCGGTGAGCATGTGGCTCTATTAGTATAGGAGATACCTGAAAACATATCACACTTTTCATCATAGTGCTTTTACCAATGCATAAAATGCATGGAGAAGTCATTTCGAATGACTGGTCCTCAGTGTTGTGAGAACGATGACTGGTTAAAATTTTTGGTGGTTTCTTGTTCAGTCCATAGGCCTACATCATGTGGCAAACCGGTGAGCATGTGGCTCTATTAGTATAGGAGATACCTGAAAACATATCACACTTTTCATCATAGTGCTTTTACCAATGCATAAAATGCATGGAGAAGTCATTTCGAATGACTGGTCCTCAGTGTTGTGAGAACGATGACTGGTTAAAATTTTTGGTGGTTTCTTGTTCAGTCCATAGGCCTACATCATGTGGCAAACCGGTGAGCATGTGGCTCTATTAGTATAGGAGATACCTGAAAACATATCACACTTTTCATCATAGTGCTTTTACCAATGCATAAAATGCATGGAGAAGTCATTTCGAATGACTGGTCCTCAGTGTTGTGAGAACGATGACTGGTTAAAATTTTTGGTGGTTTCTTGTTCAGTCCATAGGCCTACATCATGTGGCAAACCGGTGAGCATGTGGCTCTATTAGTATAGGAGATACCTGAAAACATATCACACTTTTCATCATAGTGCTTTTACCAATGCATAAAATGCATGGAGAAGTCATTTCGAATGACTGGTCCTCAGTGTTGTGAGAACGATGACTGGTTAAAATTTTTGGTGGTTTCTTGTTCAGTCCATAGGCCTACATCATGTGGCAAACCGGTGAGCATGTGGCTCTATTAGTATAGGAGATACCTGAAAACATATCACACTTTTCATCATAGTGCTTTTACCAATGCATAAAATGCATGGAGAAGTCATTTCGAATGACTGGTCCTCAGTGTTGTGAGAACGATGACTGGTTAAAATTTTTGGTGGTTTCTTGTTCAGTCCATAGGCCTACATCATGTGGCAAACCGGTGAGCATGTGGCTCTATTAGTATAGGAGATACCTGAAAACATATCACACTTTTCATCATAGTGCTTTTACCAATGCATAAAATGCATGGAGAAGTCATTTCGAATGACTGGTCCTCAGTGTTGTGAGAACGATGACTGGTTAAAATTTTTGGTGGTTTCTTGTTCAGTCCATAGGCCTACATCATGTGGCAAACCGGTGAGCATGTGGCTCTATTAGTATAGGAGATACCTGAAAACATATCACACTTTTCATCATAGTGCTTTTACCAATGCATAAAATGCATGGAGAAGTCATTTCGAATGACTGGTCCTCAGTGTTGTGAGAACGATGACTGGTTAAAATTTTTGGTGGTTTCTTGTTCAGTCCATAGGCCTACATCATGTGGCAAACCGGTGAGCATGTGGCTCTATTAGTATAGGAGATACCTGAAAACATATCACACTTTTCATCATAGTGCTTTTACCAATGCATAAAATGCATGGAGAAGTCATTTCGAATGACTGGTCCTCAGTGTTGTGAGAACGATGACTGGTTAAAATTTTTGGTGGTTTCTTGTTCAGTCCATAGGCCTACATCATGTGGCAAACCGGTGAGCATGTGGCTCTATTAGTATAGGAGATACCTGAAAACATATCACACTTTTCATCATAGTGCTTTTACCAATGCATAAAATGCATGGAGAAGTCATTTCGAATGACTGGTCCTCAGTGTTGTGAGAACGATGACTGGTTAAAATTTTTGGTGGTTTCTTGTTCAGTCCATAGGCCTACATCATGTGGCAAACCGGTGAGCATGTGGCTCTATTAGTATAGGAGATACCTGAAAACATATCACACTTTTCATCATAGTGCTTTTACCAATGCATAAAATGCATGGAGAAGTCATTTCGAATGACTGGTCCTCAGTGTTGTGAGAACGATGACTGGTTAAAATTTTTGGTGGTTTCTTGTTCAGTCCATAGGCCTACATCATGTGGCAAACCGGTGAGCATGTGGCTCTATTAGTATAGGAGATACCTGAAAACATATCACACTTTTCATCATAGTGCTTTTACCAATGCATAAAATGCATGGAGAAGTCATTTCGAATGACTGGTCCTCAGTGTTGTGAGAACGATGACTGGTTAAAATTTTTGGTGGTTTCTTGTTCAGTCCATAGGCCTACATCATGTGGCAAACCGGTGAGCATGTGGCTCTATTAGTATAGGAGATACCTGAAAACATATCACACTTTTCATCATAGTGCTTTTACCAATGCATAAAATGCATGGAGAAGTCATTTCGAATGACTGGTCCTCAGTGTTGTGAGAACGATGACTGGTTAAAATTTTTGGTGGTTTCTTGTTCAGTCCATAGGCCTACATCATGTGGCAAACCGGTGAGCATGTGGCTCTATTAGTATAGGAGATACCTGAAAACATATCACACTTTTCATCATAGTGCTTTTACCAATGCATAAAATGCATGGAGAAGTCATTTCGAATGACTGGTCCTCAGTGTTGTGAGAACGATGACTGGTTAAAATTTTTGGTGGTTTCTTGTTCAGTCCATAGGCCTACATCATGTGGCAAACCGGTGAGCATGTGGCTCTATTAGTATAGGAGATACCTGAAAACATATCACACTTTTCATCATAGTGCTTTTACCAATGCATAAAATGCATGGAGAAGTCATTTCGAATGACTGGTCCTCAGTGTTGTGAGAACGATGACTGGTTAAAATTTTTGGTGGTTTCTTGTTCAGTCCATAGGCCTACATCATGTGGCAAACCGGTGAGCATGTGGCTCTATTAGTATAGGAGATACCTGAAAACATATCACACTTTTCATCATAGTGCTTTTACCAATGCATAAAATGCATGGAGAAGTCATTTCGAATGACTGGTCCTCAGTGTTGTGAGAACGATGACTGGTTAAAATTTTTGGTGGTTTCTTGTTCAGTCCATAGGCCTACATCATGTGGCAAACCGGTGAGCATGTGGCTCTATTAGTATAGGAGATACCTGAAAACATATCACACTTTTCATCATAGTGCTTTTACCATTGCATAAAATGCATGGAGAAGTCATTTCGAATGACTGGTCCTCAGTGTTGTGAGAACGATGACTGGTTAAAATTTTTGGTGGTTTCTTGTTCAGTCCATAGGCCTACATCATGTGGCAAACCGGTGAGCATGTGGCTCTATTAGTATAGGAGATACCTGAAAACATATCACACTTTTCATCATAGTGCTTTTACCAATGCATAAAATGCATGGAGAAGTCATTTCGAATGACTGGTCCTCAGTGTTGTGAGAACGATGACTGGTTAAAATTTTTGGTGGTTTCTTGTTCAGTCCATAGGCCTACATCATGTGGCAAACCGGTGAGCATGTGGCTCTATTAGTATAGGAGATACCTGAAAACATATCACACTTTTCATCATAGTGCTTTTACCAATGCATAAAATGCATGGAGAAGTCATTTCGAATGACTGGTCCTCAGTGTTGTGAGAACGATGACTGGTTAAAATTTTTGGTGGTTTCTTGTTCAGTCCATAGGCCTACATCATGTGGCAAACCGGTGAGCATGTGGCTCTATTAGTATAGGAGATACCTGAAAACATATCACACTTTTCATCATAGTGCTTTTACCAATGCATAAAATGCATGGAGAAGTCATTTCGAATGACTGGTCCTCAGTGTTGTGAGAACGATGACTGGTTAAAATTTTTGGTGGTTTCTTGTTCAGTCCATAGGCCTACATCATGTGGCAAACCGGTGAGCATGTGGCTCTATTAGTATAGGAGATACCTGAAAACATATCACACTTTTCATCATAGTGCTTTTACCAATGCATAAAATGCATGGAGAAGTCATTTCGAATGACTGGTCCTCAGTGTTGTGAGAACGATGACTGGTTAAAATTTTTGGTGGTTTCTTGTTCAGTCCATAGGCCTACATCATGTGGCAAACCGGTGAGCATGTGGCTCTATTAGTATAGGAGATACCTGAAAACATATCACACTTTTCATCATAGTGCTTTTACCAATGCATAAAATGCATGGAGAAGTCATTTCGAATGACTGGTCCTCAGTGTTGTGAGAACGATGACTGGTTAAAATTTTTGGTGGTTTCTTGTTCAGTCCATAGGCCTACATCATGTGGCAAACCGGTGAGCATGTGGCTCTATTAGTATAGGAGATACCTGAAAACATATCACACTTTTCATCATAGTGCTTTTACCAATGCATAAAATGCATGGAGAAGTCATTTCGAATGACTGGTCCTCAGTGTTGTGAGAACGATGACTGGTTAAAATTTTTGGTGGTTTCTTGTTCAGTCCATAGGCCTACATCATGTGGCAAACCGGTGAGCATGTGGCTCTATTAGTATAGGAGATACCTGAAAACATATCACACTTTTCATCATAGTGCTTTTACCAATGCATAAAATGCATGGAGAAGTCATTTCGAATGACTGGTCCTCAGTGTTGTGAGAACGATGACTGGTTAAAATTTTTGGTGGTTTCTTGTTCAGTCCATAGGCCTACATCATGTGGCAAACCGGTGAGCATGTGGCTCTATTAGTATAGGAGATACCTGAAAACATATCACACTTTTCATCATAGTGCTTTTACCAATGCATAAAATGCATGGAGAAGTCATTTCGAATGACTGGTCCTCAGTGTTGTGAGAACGATGACTGGTTAAAATTTTTGGTGGTTTCTTGTTCAGTCCATAGGCCTACATCATGTGGCAAACCGGTGAGCATGTGGCTCTATTAGTATAGGAGATACCTGAAAACATATCACACTTTTCATCATAGTGCTTTTACCAATGCATAAAATGCATGGAGAAGTCATTTCGAATGACTGGTCCTCAGTGTTGTGAGAACGATGACTGGTTAAAATTTTTGGTGGTTTCTTGTTCAGTCCATAGGCCTACATCATGTGGCAAACCGGTGAGCATGTGGCTCTATTAGTATAGGAGATACCTGAAAACATATCACACTTTTCATCATAGTGCTTTTACCAATGCATAAAATGCATGGAGAAGTCATTTCGAATGACTGGTCCTCAGTGTTGTGAGAACGATGACTGGTTAAAATTTTTGGTGGTTTCTTGTTCAGTCCATAGGCCTACATCATGTGGCAAACCGGTGAGCATGTGGCTCTATTAGTATAGGAGATACCTGAAAACATATCACACTTTTCATCATAGTGCTTTTACCAATGCATAAAATGCATGGAGAAGTCATTTCGAATGACTGGTCCTCAGTGTTGTGAGAACGATGACTGGTTAAAATTTTTGGTGGTTTCTTGTTCAGTCCATAGGCCTACATCATGTGGCAAACCGGTGAGCATGTGGCTCTATTAGTATAGGAGATACCTGAAAACATATCACACTTTTCATCATAGTGCTTTTACCAATGCATAAAATGCATGGAGAAGTCATTTCGAATGACTGGTCCTCAGTGTTGTGAGAACGATGACTGGTTAAAATTTTTGGTGGTTTCTTGTTCAGTCCATAGGCCTACATCATGTGGCAAACCGGTGAGCATGTGGCTCTATTAGTATAGGAGATACCTGAAAACATATCACACTTTTCATCATAGTGCTTTTACCAATGCATAAAATGCATGGAGAAGTCATTTCGAATGACTGGTCCTCAGTGTTGTGAGAACGATGACTGGTTAAAATTTTTGGTGGTTTCTTGTTCAGTCCATAGGCCTACATCATGTGGCAAACCGGTGAGCATGTGGCTCTATTAGTATAGGAGATACCTGAAAACATATCACACTTTTCATCATAGTGCTTTTACCAATGCATAAAATGCATGGAGAAGTCATTTCGAATGACTGGTCCTCAGTGTTGTGAGAACGATGACTGGTTAAAATTTTTGGTGGTTTCTTGTTCAGTCCATAGGCCTACATCATGTGGCAAACCGGTGAGCATGTGGCTCTATTAGTATAGGAGATACCTGAAAACATATCACACTTTTCATCATAGTGCTTTTACCAATGCATAAAATGCATGGAGAAGTCATTTCGAATGACTGGTCCTCAGTGTTGTGAGAACGATGACTGGTTAAAATTTTTGGTGGTTTCTTGTTCAGTCCATAGGCCTACATCATGTGGCAAACCGGTGAGCATGTGGCTCTATTAGTATAGGAGATACCTGAAAACATATCACACTTTTCATCATAGTGCTTTTACCAATGCATAAAATGCATGGAGAAGTCATTTCGAATGACTGGTCCTCAGTGTTGTGAGAACGATGACTGGTTAAAATTTTTGGTGGTTTCTTGTTCAGTCCATAGGCCTACATCATGTGGCAAACCGGTGAGCATGTGGCTCTATTAGTATAGGAGATACCTGAAAACATATCACACTTTTCATCATAGTGCTTTTACCAATGCATAAAATGCATGGAGAAGTCATTTCGAATGACTGGTCCTCAGTGTTGTGAGAACGATGACTGGTTAAAATTTTTGGTGGTTGCTTGTTCAGTCCATAGGCCTACATCATGTGGCAAACCGGTGAGCATGTGGCTCTATTAGTATAGGAGATACCTGAAAACATATCACACTTTTCATCATAGTGCTTTTACCAATGCATAAAATGCATGGAGAAGTCATTTTGAATGACTGGTCCTCAGTGTTGTGACAACGATGACTGGTTAAAATTTTTGGTGGTTTCTTGTTCAGTTCATAGGCCTACATCATGTGGCAAACCGGTGAGCATGTGGCTCTATTAGTATAGGAGATACCTGAAAACATATCACACTTTTCATCATAGTGCTTTTACCAATGCATAAAATGCATGGAGAAGTCATTTCGAATGACTGGTCCTCAGTGTTGTGAGAACGATGACTGGTTAAAATTTTTGGTGGTTTCTTGTTCAGTCCATAGGCCTACATCATGTGGCAAACCGGTGAGCATGTGGCTCTATTAGTATAGGAGATACCTGAAAACATATCACACTTTTCATCATAGTGCTTTTACCAATGCATAAAATGCATGGAGAAGTCATTTCGAATGACTGGTCCTCAGTGTTGTGAGAACGATGACTGGTTAAAATTTTTGGTGGTTTCTTGTTCAGTCCATAGGCCTACATCATGTGGCAAACTGGTGAGCATGTGGCTCTATTAGTATAGGAGATACCTGAAAACATATCACACTTTTCATCATAGTGCTTTTACCAATGCATAAAATGCATGGAGAAGTCATTTCGAATGACTGGTCCTCAGTGTTGTGACAACGATGACTGGTTAAAATTTTTTTTGGTTTCTTGTTCAGTCCATAGGCCTACATCATGTGGCAAACCGGTGAGCATGTGGCTCTATTAGTATAGGAGATACCTGAAAACATATCACACTTTTCATCATAGTGCTTTTACCAATGCATAAAATGCATGGAGAAGTCATTTCGAATGACTGGTCCTCAGTGTTGTGACAACGATGACTGGTTAAAATTTTTGGTGGTTTCTTGTTCAGTCCATAGGCCTACATCATGTGGCAAACCGGTGAGCATGTGGCTCTATTAGTATAGGAGATACCTGAAAACATATCACACTTTTCATCATAGTGCTTTTACCAATGCATAAAATGCATGGAGAAGTCATTTCGAATGACTGGTCCTCAGTGTTGTGAGAACGATGACTGGTTAAAATTTTTGGTGGTTTCTTGTTCAGTCCATAGGCCAACATCATGTGGCAAACCGGTGAGCATATGGCTCTATTAGTATAGGAGATACCTGAAAACATATCACACTTTTCATCATAGTGCTTTTACCAATGCATAAAATGCATGGAGAAGTCATTTCGAATGACTGGTCCTCAGTGTTGTGAGAACGATGATTGGTTAAAATTTTTGGTGGTTTCTTGTTCAGTCCATAGGCCTACATCATGTGGCAAACAGGTGAGCATGTGGCTCTATTAGTATAGGAGATACCTGAAAACATATCACACTTTTCATTATAGTGCTTTTACCAATGCATAAAATGCATGGAGAAGTCATTTCGAATGACTGGTCCTCAGTGTTGTGAGAACGATGACTGGTTAAAATTTTTGGTGGTTTCTTGTTCAGTCCATAGGCCTACATCATGTGGCAAACCGGTGAGCATGTGGCTCTATTAGTATAGGAGATACCTGAAAACATATCACACTTTTCATCATAGTGCTTTTACCAATGCATAAAATGCATGGAGAAGTCATTTCGAATGACTGGTCCTCAGTGTTGTGAGAACGATGACTGGTTAAAATTTTTGGTGGTTTCTTGTTCAGTCCATAGGCCTACATCATGTGGCAAACCGGTGAGCATGTGGCTCTATTAGTATAGGAGATACCTGAAAACATATCACACTTTTCATCATAGTGCTTTTACCAATGCATAAAATGCATGGAGAAGTCATTTCGAATGACTGGTCCTCAGTGTTGTGAGAACGATGACTGGTTAAAATTTTTGGTGGTTTCTTGTTCAGTCCATAGGCCTACATCATGTGGCAAACCGGTGAGCATGTGGCTCTATTAGTATAGGAGATACCTGAAAACATATCACACTTTTCATCATAGTGCTTTTACCAATGCATAAAATGCATGGAGAAGTCATTTCGAATGGCTGGTCCTCAGTGTTGTGAGAACGATGACTGGTTAAAATTTTTGGTGGTTTCTTGTTCAGTCCATAGGCCTACATCATGTGGCAAACCGGTGAGCATGTGGCTCTATTAGTATAGGAGATACCCGAAAACATATCACACTTTTCATCATAGTGCTTTTACCAATGCATAAAATGCATGGAGAAGTCATTTCGAATGACTGGTCCTCAGTGTTGTGAGAACGATGACTGGTTAAAATTTTTGGTGGTTTCTTGTTCAGTCCATAGGCCTACATCATGTGGCAAACCGGTGAGCATGTGGCTCTATTAGTATAGGAGATACCTGAAAACATATCACACTTTTCATCATAGTGCTTTTACCAATGCATAAAATGCATGGAGAAGTCATTTCGAATGACTGGTCCTCAGTGTTGTGAGAACGATGACTGGTTAAAATTTTTGGTGGTTTCTTGTTCAGTCCATAGGCCTACATCATGTGGCAAACCGGTGAGCATGTGGCTCTATTAGTATAGGAGATACCTGAAAACATATCACACTTTTCATCATAGTGCTTTTACCAATGCATAAAATGCATGGAGAAGTCATTTCGAATGACTGGTCCTCAGTGTTGTGAGAACGATGACTGGTTAAAATTTTTGGTGGTTTCTTGTTCAGTCCATAGGCCTACATCATGTGGCAAACCGGTGAGCATGTGGCTCTATTAGTATAGGAGATACCTGAAAACATATCACACTTTTCATCATAGTGCTTTTACCAATGCATAAAATGCATGGAGAAGTCATTTCGAATGACTGGTCCTCAGTGTTGTGAGAACGATGACTGGTTAAAATTTTTGGTGGTTTCTTGTTCAGTCCATAGGCCTACATCATGTGGCAAACCGGTGAGCATGTGGCTCTATTAGTATAGGAGATACCTGAAAACATATCACACTTTTCATCATAGTGCTTTTACCAATGCATAAAATGCATGGAGAAGTCATTTCGAATGACTGGTCCTCAGTGTTGTGAGAACGATGACTGGTTAAAATTTTTGGTGGTTTCTTGTTCAGTCCATAGGCCTACATCATGTGGCAAACCGGTGAGCATGTGGCTCTATTAGTATAGGAGATACCTGAAAACATATCACACTTTTCATCATAGTGCTTTTACCAATGCATAAAATGCATGGAGAAGTCATTTCGAATGACTGGTCCTCAGTGTTGTGAGAACGATGACTGGTTAAAATTTTTGGTGGTTTCTTGTTCAGTCCATAGGCCTACATCATGTGGCAAACCGGTGAGCATGTGGCTCTATTAGTATAGGAGATACCTGAAAACATATCACACTTTTCATCATAGTGCTTTTACCAATGCATAAAATGCATGGAGAAGTCATTTCGAATGACTGGTCCTCAGTGTTGTGAGAACGATGACTGGTTAAAATTTTTGGTGGTTGCTTGTTCAGTCCATAGGCCTACATCATGTGGCAAACCGGTGAGCATGTGGCTCTATTAGTATAGGAGATACCTGAAAACATATCACACTTTTCATCATAGTGCTTTTACCAATGCATAAAATGCATGGAGAAGTCATTTCGAATGACTGGTCCTCAGTGTTGTGACAACGATGACTGGTTAAAATTTTTGGTGGTTTCTTGTTCAGTTCATAGGCCTACATCATGTGGCAAACCGGTGAGCATGTGGCTCTATTAGTATAGGAGATACCTGAAAACATATCACACTTTTCATCATAGTGCTTTTACCAATGCATAAAATGCATGGAGAAGTCATTTCGAATGACTGGTCCTCAGTGTTGTGAGAACGATGACTGGTTAAAATTTTTGGTGGTTTCTTGTTCAGTCCATAGGCCTACATCATGTGGCAAACCGGTGAGCATGTGGCTCTATTAGTATAGGAGATACCTGAAAACATATCACACTTTTCATCATAGTGCTTTTACCAATGCATAAAATGCATGGAGAAGTCATTTCGAATGACTGGTCCTCAGTGTTGTGAGAACGATGACTGGTTAAAATTTTTGGTGGTTTCTTGTTCAGTCCATAGGCCTACATCATGTGGCAAACTGGTGAGCATGTGGCTCTATTAGTATAGGAGATACCTGAAAACATATCACACTTTTCATCATAGTGCTTTTACCAATGCATAAAATGCATGGAGAAGTCATTTCGAATGACTGGTCCTCAGTGTTGTGACAACGATGACTGGTTAAAATTTTTTTTGGTTTCTTGTTCAGTCCATAGGCCTACATCATGTGGCAAACCGGTGAGCATGTGGCTCTATTAGTATAGGAGATACCTGAAAACATATCACACTTTTCATCATAGTGCTTTTACCAATGCATAAAATGCATGGAGAAGTCATTTCGAATGACTGGTCCTCAGTGTTGTGACAACGATGACTGGTTAAAATTTTTGGTGGTTTCTTGTTCAGTCCATAGGCCTACATCATGTGGCAAACCGGTGAGCATGTGGCTCTATTAGTATAGGAGATACCTGAAAACATATCACACTTTTCATCATAGTGCTTTTACCAATGCATAAAATGCATGGAGAAGTCATTTCGAATGACTGGTCCTCAGTGTTGTGAGAACGATGACTGGTTAAAATTTTTGGTGGTTTCTTGTTCAGTCCATAGGCCAACATCATGTGGCAAACCGGTGAGCATATGGCTCTATTAGTATAGGAGATACCTGAAAACATATCACACTTTTCATCATAGTGCTTTTACCAATGCATAAAATGCATGGAGAAGTCATTTCGAATGACTGGTCCTCAGTGTTGTGAGAACGATGATTGGTTAAAATTTTTGGTGGTTTCTTGTTCAGTCCATAGGCCTACATCATGTGGCAAACAGGTGAGCATGTGGCTCTATTAGTATAGGAGATACCTGAAAACATATCACACTTTTCATTATAGTGCTTTTACCAATGCATAAAATGCATGGAGAAGTCATTTCGAATGACTGGTCCTCAGTGTTGTGAGAACGATGACTGGTTAAAATTTTTGGTGGTTTCTTGTTCAGTCCATAGGCCTACATCATGTGGCAAACCGGTGAGCATGTGGCTCTATTAGTATAGGAGATACCTGAAAACATATCACACTTTTCATCATAGTGCTTTTACCAATGCATAAAATGCATGGAGAAGTCATTTCGAATGACTGGTCCTCAGTGTTGTGAGAACGATGACTGGTTAAAATTTTTGGTGGTTTCTTGTTCAGTCCATAGGCCTACATCATGTGGCAAACTGGTGAGCATGTGGCTCTATTAGTATAGGAGATACCTGAAAACATATCACACTTTTCATCATAGTGCTTTTACCAATGCATAAAATGCATGGAGAAGTCATTTCGAATGACTGGTCCTCAGTGTTGTGAGAACGATGACTGGTTAAAATTTTTGGTGGTTTCTTGTCCAGTCCATAGGCCTACATCATGTGGCAAACCGGTGAGCATGTGGCTCTATTAGTATAGGAGATACCTGAAAACATATCACACTTTTCATCATAGTGCTTTTACCAATGCATAAAATGCATGGAGAAGTCATTTCGAATGACTGGTCCTCAGTGTTGTGAGAACGATGACTGGTTAAAATTTTTGGTGGTTTCTTGTTCAGTCCATAGGCCTACATCATGTGGCAAACCGGTGAGCATGTGGCTCTATTAGTATAGGAGATACCCGAAAACATATCACACTTTTCATCATAGTGCTTTTACCAATGCATAAAATGCATGGAGAAGTCATTTCGAATGACTGGTCCTCAGTGTTGTGAGAACGATGACTGGTTAAAATTTTTGGTGGTTTCTTGTTCAGTCCATAGGCCTACATCATGTGGCAAACCGGTGAGCATGTGGCTCTATTAGTATAGGAGATACCTGAAAACATATCACACTTTTCATCATAGTGCTTTTACCAATGCATAAAATGCATGGAGAAGTCATTTCGAATGACTGGTCCTCAGTGTTGTGAGAACGATGACTGGTTAAAATTTTTGGTGGTTTCTTGTTCAGTCCATAGGCCTACATCATGTGGCAAACCGGTGAGCATGTGGCTCTATTAGTATAGGAGATACCTGAAAACATATCACACTTTTCATCATAGTGCTTTTACCAATGCATAAAATGCATGGAGAAGTCATTTCGAATGACTGGTCCTCAGTGTTGTGAGAACGATGACTGGTTAAAATTTTTGGTGGTTTCTTGTTCAGTCCATAGGCCTACATCATGTGGCAAACCGGTGAGCATGTGGCTCTATTAGTATAGGAGATACCCGAAAACATATCACACTTTTCATCATAGTGCTTTTACCAATGCATAAAATGCATGGAGAAGTCATTTCGAATGACTGGTCCTCAGTGTTGTGAGAACGATGACTGGTTAAAATTTTTGGTGGTTTCTTGTTCAGTCCATAGGCCTACATCATGTGGCAAACCGGTGAGCATGTGGCTCTATTAGTATAGGAGATACCTGAAAACATATCACACTTTTCATCATAGTGCTTTTACCAATGCATAAAATGCATGGAGAAGTCATTTCGAATGACTGGTCCTCAGTGTTGTGAGAACGATGACTGGTTAAAATTTTTGGTGGTTTCTTGTTCAGTCCATAGGCCTACATCATGTGGCAAACCGGTGAGCATGTGGCTCTATTAGTATAGGAGATACCTGAAAACATATCACACTTTTCATCATAGTGCTTTTACCAATGCATAAAATGCATGGAGAAGTCATTTCGAATGACTGGTCCTCAGTGTTGTGAGAACGATGACTGGTTAAAATTTTTGGTGGTTTCTTGTTCAGTCCATAGGCCTACATCATGTGGCAAACCGGTGAGCATGTGGCTCTATTAGTATAGGAGATACCTGAAAACATATCACACTTTTCATCATAGTGCTTTTACCAATGCATAAAATGCATGGAGAAGTCATTTCGAATGACTGGTCCTCAGTGTTGTGAGAACGATGACTGGTTAAAATTTTTGGTGGTTTCTTGTTCAGTCCATAGGCCTACATCATGTGGCAAACCGGTGAGCATGTGGCTCTATTAGTATAGGAGATACCTGAAAACATATCACACTTTTCATCATAGTGCTTTTACCAATGCATAAAATGCATGGAGAAGTCATTTCGAATGACTGGTCCTCAGTGTTGTGAGAACGATGACTGGTTAAAATTTTTGGTGGTTTCTTGTTCAGTCCATAGGCCTACATCATGTGGCAAACCGGTGAGCATGTGGCTCTATTAGTATAGGAGATACCTGAAAACATATCACACTTTTCATCATAGTGCTTTTACCAATGCATAAAATGCATGGAGAAGTCATTTCGAATGACTGGTCCTCAGTGTTGTGAGAACGATGACTGGTTAAAATTTTTGGTGGTTTCTTGTTCAGTCCATAGGCCTACATCATGTGGCAAACCGGTGAGCATGTGGCTCTATTAGTATAGGAGATACCTGAAAACATATCACACTTTTCATCATAGTGCTTTTACCAATGCATAAAATGCATGGAGAAGTCATTTCGAATGACTGGTCCTCAGTGTTGTGAGAACGATGACTGGTTAAAATTTTTGGTGGTTGCTTGTTCAGTCCATAGGCCTACATCATGTGGCAAACCGGTGAGCATGTGGCTCTATTAGTATAGGAGATACCTGAAAACATATCACACTTTTCATCATAGTGCTTTTACCAATGCATAAAATGCATGGAGAAGTCATTTCGAATGACTGGTCCTCAGTGTTGTGACAACGATGACTGGTTAAAATTTTTGGTGGTTTCTTGTTCAGTTCATAGGCCTACATCATGTGGCAAACCGGTGAGCATGTGGCTCTATTAGTATAGGAGATACCTGAAAACATATCACACTTTTCATCATAGTGCTTTTACCAATGCATAAAATGCATGGAGAAGTCATTTCGAATGACTGGTCCTCAGTGTTGTGAGAACAATGACTGGTTAAAATTTTTGGTGGTTTCTTGTTCAGTCCATAGGCCTACATCATGTGGCAAACCGGTGAGCATGTGGCTCTATTAGTATAGGAGATACCTGAAAACATATCACACTTTTCATCATAGTGCTTTTACCAATGCATAAAATGCATGGAGAAGTCATTTCGAATGACTGGTCCTCAGTGTTGTGAGAACGATGACTGGTTAAAATTTTTGGTGGTTTCTTGTTCAGTCCATAGGCCTACATCATGTGGCAAACTGGTGAGCATGTGGCTCTATTAGTATAGGAGATACCTGAAAACATATCACACTTTTCATCATAGTGCTTTTACCAATGCATAAAATGCATGGAGAAGTCATTTCGAATGACTGGTCCTCAGTGTTGTGACAACGATGACTGGTTAAAATTTTTTTTGGTTTCTTGTTCAGTCCATAGGCCTACATCATGTGGCAAACCGGTGAGCATGTGGCTCTATTAGTATAGGAGATACCTGAAAACATATCACACTTTTCATCATAGTGCTTTTACCAATGCATAAAATGCATGGAGAAGTCATTTCGAATGACTGGTCCTCAGTGTTGTGACAACGATGACTGGTTAAAATTTTTGGTGGTTTCTTGTTCAGTCCATAGGCCTACATCATGTGGCAAACCGGTGAGCATGTGGCTCTATTAGTATAGGAGATACCTGAAAACATATCACACTTTTCATCATAGTGCTTTTACCAATGCATAAAATGCATGGAGAAGTCATTTCGAATGACTGGTCCTCAGTGTTGTGAGAACGATGACTGGTTAAAATTTTTGGTGGTTTCTTGTTCAGTCCATAGGCCAACATCATGTGGCAAACCGGTGAGCATATGGCTCTATTAGTATAGGAGATACCTGAAAACATATCACACTTTTCATCATAGTGCTTTTACCAATGCATAAAATGCATGGAGAAGTCATTTCGAATGACTGGTCCTCAGTGTTGTGAGAACGATGATTGGTTAAAATTTTTGGTGGTTTCTTGTTCAGTCCATAGGCCTACATCATGTGGCAAACAGGTGAGCATGTGGCTCTATTAGTATAGGAGATACCTGAAAACATATCACACTTTTCATTATAGTGCTTTTACCAATGCATAAAATGCATGGAGAAGTCATTTCGAATGACTGGTCCTCAGTGTTGTGAGAACGATGACTGGTTAAAATTTTTGGTGGTTTCTTGTTCAGTCCATAGGCCTACATCATGTGGCAAACCGGTGAGCATGTGGCTCTATTAGTATAGGAGATACCTGAAAACATATCACACTTTTCATCATAGTGCTTTTACCAATGCATAAAATGCATGGAGAAGTCATTTCGAATGACTGGTCCTCAGTGTTGTGAGAACGATGACTGGTTAAAATTTTTGGTGGTTTCTTGTTCAGTCCATAGGCCTACATCATGTGGCAAACTGGTGAGCATGTGGCTCTATTAGTATAGGAGATACCTGAAAACATATCACACTTTTCATCATAGTGCTTTTACCAATGCATAAAATGCATGGAGAAGTCATTTCGAATGACTGGTCCTCAGTGTTGTGAGAACGATGACTGGTTAAAATTTTTGGTGGTTTCTTGTCCAGTCCATAGGCCTACATCATGTGGCAAACCGGTGAGCATGTGGCTCTATTAGTATAGGAGATACCTGAAAACATATCACACTTTTCATCATAGTGCTTTTACCAATGCATAAAATGCATGGAGAAGTCATTTCGAATGACTGGTCCTCAGTGTTGTGACAACGATGACTGGTTAAAATTTTTGGTGGTTTCTTGTTCAGTCCATAGGCCTACATCATGTGGCAAACCGGTGAGCATGTGGCTCTATTAGTATAGGAGATACCTGAAAACATATCACACTTTTCATCATAGTGCTTTTACCAATGCATAAAATGCATGGAGAAGTCATTTCGAATGACTGGTCCTCAGTGTTGTGAGAACGATGACTGGTTAAAATTTTTGGTGGTTTCTTGTTCAGTCCATAGGCCAGCATCATGTGGCAAACCGGTGAGCATATGGCTCTATTAGTATAGGAGATACCTGAAAACATATCACACTTTTCATCATAGTGCTTTTACCAATGCATAAAATGCATGGAGAAGTCATTTCGAATGACTGGTCCTCAGTGTTGTGAGAACGATGATTGGTTAAAATTTTTGGTGGTTTCTTGTTCAGTCCATAGGCCTACATCATGTGGCAAACAGGTGAGCATGTGGCTCTATTAGTATAGGAGATACCTGAAAACATATCACACTTTTCATTATAGTGCTTTTACCAATGCATAAAATGCATGGAGAAGTCATTTCGAATGACTGGTCCTCAGTGTTGTGAGAACGATGACTGGTTAAAATTTTTGGTGGTTTCTTGTTCAGTCCATAGGCCTACATCATGTGGCAAACCGGTGAGCATGTGGCTCTATTAGTATAGGAGATACCTGAAAACATATCACACTTTTCATCATAGTGCTTTTACCAATGCATAAAATGCATGGAGAAGTCATTTCGAATGACTGGTCCTCAGTGTTGTGAGAACGATGACTGGTTAAAATTTTTGGTGGTTTCTTGTTCAGTCCATAGGCCTACATCATGTGGCAAACTGGTGAGCATGTGGCTCTATTAGTATAGGAGATACCTGAAAACATATCACACTTTTCATCATAGTGCTTTTACCAATGCATAAAATGCATGGAGAAGTCATTTCGAATGACTGGTCCTCAGTGTTGTGACAACGATGACTGGTTAAAATTTTTTTTGGTTTCTTGTTCAGTCCATAGGCCTACATCATGTGGCAAACCGGTGAGCATGTGGCTCTATTAGTATAGGAGATACCTGAAAACATATCACACTTTTCATCATAGTGCTTTTACCAATGCATAAAATGCATGGAGAAGTCATTTCGAATGACTGGTCCTCAGTGTTGTGACAACGATGACTGGTTAAAATTTTTGGTGGTTTCTTGTTCAGTCCATAGGCCTACATCATGTGGCAAACCGGTGAGCATGTGGCTCTATTAGTATAGGAGATACCTGAAAACATATCACACTTTTCATCATAGTGCTTTTACCAATGCATAAAATGCATGGAGAAGTCATTTCGAATGACTGGTCCTCAGTGTTGTGAGAACGATGACTGGTTAAAATTTTTGGTGGTTTCTTGTTCAGTCCATAGGCCAACATCATGTGGCAAACCGGTGAGCATATGGCTCTATTAGTATAGGAGATACCTGAAAACATATCACACTTTTCATCATAGTGCTTTTACCAATGCATAAAATGCATGGAGAAGTCATTTCGAATGACTGGTCCTCAGTGTTGTGAGAACGATGATTGGTTAAAATTTTTGGTGGTTTCTTGTTCAGTCCATAGGCCTACATCATGTGGCAAACAGGTGAGCATGTGGCTCTATTAGTATAGGAGATACCTGAAAACATATCACACTTTTCATTATAGTGCTTTTACCAATGCATAAAATGCATGGAGAAGTCATTTCGAATGACTGGTCCTCAGTGTTGTGAGAACGATGACTGGTTAAAATTTTTGGTGGTTTCTTGTTCAGTCCATAGGCCTACATCATGTGGCAAACCGGTGAGCATGTGGCTCTATTAGTATAGGAGATACCTGAAAACATATCACACTTTTCATCATAGTGCTTTTACCAATGCATAAAATGCATGGAGAAGTCATTTCGAATGACTGGTCCTCAGTGTTGTGAGAACGATGACTGGTTAAAATTTTTGGTGGTTTCTTGTTCAGTCCATAGGCCTACATCATGTGGCAAACTGGTGAGCATGTGGCTCTATTAGTATAGGAGATACCTGAAAACATATCACACTTTTCATCATAGTGCTTTTACCAATGCATAAAATGCATGGAGAAGTCATTTCGAATGACTGGTCCTCAGTGTTGTGAGAACGATGACTGGTTAAAATTTTTGGTGGTTTCTTGTCCAGTCCATAGGCCTACATCATGTGGCAAACCGGTGAGCATGTGGCTCTATTAGTATAGGAGATACCTGAAAACATATCACACTTTTCATCATAGTGCTTTTACCAATGCATAAAATGCATGGAGAAGTCATTTCGAATGACTGGTCCTCAGTGTTGTGACAACGATGACTGGTTAAAATTTTTGGTGGTTTCTTGTTCAGTCCATAGGCCTACATCATGTGGCAAACCGGTGAGCATGTGGCTCTATTAGTATAGGAGATACCTGAAAACATATCACACTTTTCATCATAGTGCTTTTACCAATGCATAAAATGCATGGAGAAGTCATTTCGAATGACTGGTCCTCAGTGTTGTGAGAACGATGACTGGTTAAAATTTTTGGTGGTTTCTTGTTCAGTCCATAGGCCAGCATCATGTGGCAAACCGGTGAGCATATGGCTCTATTAGTATAGGAGATACCTGAAAACATATCACACTTTTCATCATAGTGCTTTTACCAATGCATAAAATGCATGGAGAAGTCATTTCGAATGACTGGTCCTCATTGTTGTGAGAACGATGATTGGTTAAAATTTTTGGTGGTTTCTTGTTCAGTCCATAGGCCTACATCATGTGGCAAACCGGTGAGCATGTGGCTCTATTAGTATAGGAGATACCTGAAAACATATCACACTTTTCATCATAGTGCTTTTACCAATGCATAAAATGCATGGAGAAGTCATTTCGAATGACTGGTCCTCAGTGTTGTGAGAACGATGACTGGTTAAAATTTTTGGTGGTTTCTTGTTCAGTCCATAGGCCTACATCATGTGGCAAACCGGTGAGCATGTGGCTCTATTAGTATAGGAGATACCTGAAAACATATCACACTTTTCATCATAGTGCTTTTACCAATGCATAAAATGCATGGAGAAGTCATTTCGAATGACTGGTCCTCAGTGTTGTGAGAACGATGACTGGTTAAAATTTTTAGTGGTTTCTTATTCAGTCCATAGGCCTACATCATGTGGCAAACCGGTGAGCATGTGGCTCTATTAGTATAGGAGATACCTGAAAACATATCACACTTTTCATCATAGTGCTTTTACCAATGCATAAAATGCATGGAGAAGTCATTTCGAATGACTGGTCCTCAGTGTTGTGAGAACGATGACTGGTTAAAATTTTTGGTGGTTTCTTGTTCAGTCCATAGGCCAACATCATGTGGCAAACCGGTGAGCATATGGCTCTATTAGTATAGGAGATACCTGAAAACATATCACACTTTTCATCATAGTGCTTTTACCAATGCATAAAATGCATGGAGAAGTCATTTCGAATGACTGGTCCTCAGTGTTGTGACAACGATGACTGGTTAAAATTTTTGGTGGTTTCTTGTTCAGTCCATAGGCCTACATCATGTGGCAAACCGGTGAGCATGTGGCTCTATTAGTATAGGAGATACCTGAAAACATATCACACTTTTCATCATAGTGCTTTTACCAATGCATAAAATGCATGGAGAAGTCATTTCGAATGACTGGTCCTCAGTGTTGTGAGAACGATGACTGGTTAAAATTTTTGGTGGTTTCTTGTTCAGTCCATAGGCCTACATCATGTGGCAAACCGGTGAGCATGTGGCTCTATTAGTATAGGAGATACCTGAAAACATATCACACTTTTCATCATAGTGCTTTTACCAATGCATAAAATGCATGGAGAAGTCATTTCGAATGACTGGTCCTCAGTGTTGTGAGAACGATGACTGGTTAAAATTTTTGGTGGTTTCTTGTTCAGTCCATAGGCCTACATCATGTGGCAAACCGGTGAGCATGTGGCTCTATTAGTATAGGAGATACCTGAAAACATATCACACTTTTCATCATAGTGCTTTTACCAATGCATAAAATGCATGGAGAAGTCATTTCGAATGACTGGTCCTCAGTGTTGTGAGAACGATGACTGGTTAAAATTTTTGGTGGTTTCTTGTTCAGTCCATAGGCCTACATCATGTGGCAAACCGGTGAGCATGTGGCTCTATTAGTATAGGAGATACCTGAAAACATATCACACTTTTCATCATAGTGCTTTTACCAATGCATAAAATGCATGGAGAAGTCATTTCGAATGACTGGTCCTCAGTGTTGTGAGAACGATGACTGGTTAAAATTTTTGGTGGTTTCTTGTTCAGTCCATAGGCCTACATCATGTGGCAAACCGGTGAGCATGTGGCTCTATTAGTATAGGAGATACCTGAAAACATATCACACTTTTCATCATAGTGCTTTTACCAATGCATAAAATGCATGGAGAAGTCATTTCGAATGACTGGTCCTCAGTGTTGTGAGAACGATGACTGGTTAAAATTTTTGGTGGTTTCTTGTTCAGTCCATAGGCCTACATCATGTGGCAAACCGGTGAGCATGTGGCTCTATTAGTATAGGAGATACCTGAAAACATATCACACTTTTCATCATAGTGCTTTTACCAATGCATAAAATGCATGGAGAAGTCATTTCGAATGACTGGTCCTCAGTGTTGTGAGAACGATGACTGGTTAAAATTTTTGGTGGTTTCTTGTTCAGTCCATAGGCCTACATCATGTGGCAAACCGGTGAGCATGTGGCTCTATTAGTATAGGAGATACCTGAAAACATATCACACTTTTCATCATAGTGCTTTTACCAATGCATAAAATGCATGGAGAAGTCATTTCGAATGACTGGTCCTCAGTGTTGTGAGAACGATGACTGGTTAAAATTTTTGGTGGTTGCTTGTTCAGTCCATAGGCCTACATCATGTGGCAAACCGGTGAGCATGTGGCTCTATTAGTATAGGAGATACCTGAAAACATATCACACTTTTCATCATAGTGCTTTTACCAATGCATAAAATGCATGGAGAAGTCATTTCGAATGACTGGTCCTCAGTGTTGTGACAACGATGACTGGTTAAAATTTTTGGTGGTTTCTTGTTCAGTTCATAGGCCTACATCATGTGGCAAACCGGTGAGCATGTGGCTCTATTAGTATAGGAGATACCTGAAAACATATCACACTTTTCATCATAGTGCTTTTACCAATGCATAAAATGCATGGAGAAGTCATTTCGAATGACTGGTCCTCAGTGTTGTGAGAACAATGACTGGTTAAAATTTTTGGTGGTTTCTTGTTCAGTCCATAGGCCTACATCATGTGGCAAACCGGTGAGCATGTGGCTCTATTAGTATAGGAGATACCTGAAAACATATCACACTTTTCATCATAGTGCTTTTACCAATGCATAAAATGCATGGAGAAGTCATTTCGAATGACTGGTCCTCAGTGTTGTGAGAACGATGACTGGTTAAAATTTTTGGTGGTTTCTTGTTCAGTCCATAGGCCTACATCATGTGGCAAACTGGTGAGCATGTGGCTCTATTAGTATAGGAGATACCTGAAAACATATCACACTTTTCATCATAGTGCTTTTACCAATGCATAAAATGCATGGAGAAGTCATTTCGAATGACTGGTCCTCAGTGTTGTGACAACGATGACTGGTTAAAATTTTTTTTGGTTTCTTGTTCAGTCCATAGGCCTACATCATGTGGCAAACCGGTGAGCATGTGGCTCTATTAGTATAGGAGATACCTGAAAACATATCACACTTTTCATCATAGTGCTTTTACCAATGCATAAAATGCATGGAGAAGTCATTTCGAATGACTGGTCCTCAGTGTTGTGACAACGATGACTGGTTAAAATTTTTGGTGGTTTCTTGTTCAGTCCATAGGCCTACATCATGTGGCAAACCGGTGAGCATGTGGCTCTATTAGTATAGGAGATACCTGAAAACATATCACACTTTTCATCATAGTGCTTTTACCAATGCATAAAATGCATGGAGAAGTCATTTCGAATGACTGGTCCTCAGTGTTGTGAGAACGATGACTGGTTAAAATTTTTGGTGGTTTCTTGTTCAGTCCATAGGCCAACATCATGTGGCAAACCGGTGAGCATATGGCTCTATTAGTATAGGAGATACCTGAAAACATATCACACTTTTCATCATAGTGCTTTTACCAATGCATAAAATGCATGGAGAAGTCATTTCGAATGACTGGTCCTCAGTGTTGTGAGAACGATGATTGGTTAAAATTTTTGGTGGTTTCTTGTTCAGTCCATAGGCCTACATCATGTGGCAAACAGGTGAGCATGTGGCTCTATTAGTATAGGAGATACCTGAAAACATATCACACTTTTCATTATAGTGCTTTTACCAATGCATAAAATGCATGGAGAAGTCATTTCGAATGACTGGTCCTCAGTGTTGTGAGAACGATGACTGGTTAAAATTTTTGGTGGTTTCTTGTTCAGTCCATAGGCCTACATCATGTGGCAAACCGGTGAGCATGTGGCTCTATTAGTATAGGAGATACCTGAAAACATATCACACTTTTCATCATAGTGCTTTTACCAATGCATAAAATGCATGGAGAAGTCATTTCGAATGACTGGTCCTCAGTGTTGTGAGAACGATGACTGGTTAAAATTTTTGGTGGTTTCTTGTTCAGTCCATAGGCCTACATCATGTGGCAAACTGGTGAGCATGTGGCTCTATTAGTATAGGAGATACCTGAAAACATATCACACTTTTCATCATAGTGCTTTTACCAATGCATAAAATGCATGGAGAAGTCATTTCGAATGACTGGTCCTCAGTGTTGTGAGAACGATGACTGGTTAAAATTTTTGGTGGTTTCTTGTCCAGTCCATAGGCCTACATCATGTGGCAAACCGGTGAGCATGTGGCTCTATTAGTATAGGAGATACCTGAAAACATATCACACTTTTCATCATAGTGCTTTTACCAATGCATAAAATGCATGGAGAAGTCATTTCGAATGACTGGTCCTCAGTGTTGTGACAACGATGACTGGTTAAAATTTTTGGTGGTTTCTTGTTCAGTCCATAGGCCTACATCATGTGGCAAACCGGTGAGCATGTGGCTCTATTAGTATAGGAGATACCTGAAAACATATCACACTTTTCATCATAGTGCTTTTACCAATGCATAAAATGCATGGAGAAGTCATTTCGAATGACTGGTCCTCAGTGTTGTGAGAACGATGACTGGTTAAAATTTTTGGTGGTTTCTTGTTCAGTCCATAGGCCAGCATCATGTGGCAAACCGGTGAGCATATGGCTCTATTAGTATAGGAGATACCTGAAAACATATCACACTTTTCATCATAGTGCTTTTACCAATGCATAAAATGCATGGAGAAGTCATTTCGAATGACTGGTCCTCAGTGTTGTGAGAACGATGATTGGTTAAAATTTTTGGTGGTTTCTTGTTCAGTCCATAGGCCTACATCATGTGGCAAACAGGTGAGCATGTGGCTCTATTAGTATAGGAGATACCTGAAAACATATCACACTTTTCATTATAGTGCTTTTACCAATGCATAAAATGCATGGAGAAGTCATTTCGAATGACTGGTCCTCAGTGTTGTGAGAACGATGACTGGTTAAAATTTTTGGTGGTTTCTTGTTCAGTCCATAGGCCTACATCATGTGGCAAACCGGTGAGCATGTGGCTCTATTAGTATAGGAGATACCTGAAAACATATCACACTTTTCATCATAGTGCTTTTACCAATGCATAAAATGCATGGAGAAGTCATTTCGAATGACTGGTCCTCAGTGTTGTGAGAACGATGACTGGTTAAAATTTTTGGTGGTTTCTTGTTCAGTCCATAGGCCTACATCATGTGGCAAACTGGTGAGCATGTGGCTCTATTAGTATAGGAGATACCTGAAAACATATCACACTTTTCATCATAGTGCTTTTACCAATGCATAAAATGCATGGAGAAGTCATTTCGAATGACTGGTCCTCAGTGTTGTGACAACGATGACTGGTTAAAATTTTTTTTGGTTTCTTGTTCAGTCCATAGGCCTACATCATGTGGCAAACCGGTGAGCATGTGGCTCTATTAGTATAGGAGATACCTGAAAACATATCACACTTTTCATCATAGTGCTTTTACCAATGCATAAAATGCATGGAGAAGTCATTTCGAATGACTGGTCCTCAGTGTTGTGACAACGATGACTGGTTAAAATTTTTGGTGGTTTCTTGTTCAGTCCATAGGCCTACATCATGTGGCAAACCGGTGAGCATGTGGCTCTATTAGTATAGGAGATACCTGAAAACATATCACACTTTTCATCATAGTGCTTTTACCAATGCATAAAATGCATGGAGAAGTCATTTCGAATGACTGGTCCTCAGTGTTGTGAGAACGATGACTGGTTAAAATTTTTGGTGGTTTCTTGTTCAGTCCATAGGCCAACATCATGTGGCAAACCGGTGAGCATATGGCTCTATTAGTATAGGAGATACCTGAAAACATATCACACTTTTCATCATAGTGCTTTTACCAATGCATAAAATGCATGGAGAAGTCATTTCGAATGACTGGTCCTCAGTGTTGTGAGAACGATGATTGGTTAAAATTTTTGGTGGTTTCTTGTTCAGTCCATAGGCCTACATCATGTGGCAAACAGGTGAGCATGTGGCTCTATTAGTATAGGAGATACCTGAAAACATATCACACTTTTCATTATAGTGCTTTTACCAATGCATAAAATGCATGGAGAAGTCATTTCGAATGACTGGTCCTCAGTGTTGTGAGAACGATGACTGGTTAAAATTTTTGGTGGTTTCTTGTTCAGTCCATAGGCCTACATCATGTGGCAAACCGGTGAGCATGTGGCTCTATTAGTATAGGAGATACCTGAAAACATATCACACTTTTCATCATAGTGCTTTTACCAATGCATAAAATGCATGGAGAAGTCATTTCGAATGACTGGTCCTCAGTGTTGTGAGAACGATGACTGGTTAAAATTTTTGGTGGTTTCTTGTTCAGTCCATAGGCCTACATCATGTGGCAAACTGGTGAGCATGTGGCTCTATTAGTATAGGAGATACCTGAAAACATATCACACTTTTCATCATAGTGCTTTTACCAATGCATAAAATGCATGGAGAAGTCATTTCGAATGACTGGTCCTCAGTGTTGTGAGAACGATGACTGGTTAAAATTTTTGGTGGTTTCTTGTCCAGTCCATAGGCCTACATCATGTGGCAAACCGGTGAGCATGTGGCTCTATTAGTATAGGAGATACCTGAAAACATATCACACTTTTCATCATAGTGCTTTTACCAATGCATAAAATGCATGGAGAAGTCATTTCGAATGACTGGTCCTCAGTGTTGTGACAACGATGACTGGTTAAAATTTTTGGTGGTTTCTTGTTCAGTCCATAGGCCTACATCATGTGGCAAACCGGTGAGCATGTGGCTCTATTAGTATAGGAGATACCTGAAAACATATCACACTTTTCATCATAGTGCTTTTACCAATGCATAAAATGCATGGAGAAGTCATTTCGAATGACTGGTCCTCAGTGTTGTGAGAACGATGACTGGTTAAAATTTTTGGTGGTTTCTTGTTCAGTCCATAGGCCAGCATCATGTGGCAAACCGGTGAGCATATGGCTCTATTAGTATAGGAGATACCTGAAAACATATCACACTTTTCATCATAGTGCTTTTACCAATGCATAAAATGCATGGAGAAGTCATTTCGAATGACTGGTCCTCATTGTTGTGAGAACGATGATTGGTTAAAATTTTTGGTGGTTTCTTGTTCAGTCCATAGGCCTACATCATGTGGCAAACCGGTGAGCATGTGGCTCTATTAGTATAGGAGATACCTGAAAACATATCACACTTTTCATCATAGTGCTTTTACCAATGCATAAAATGCATGGAGAAGTCATTTCGAATGACTGGTCCTCAGTGTTGTGAGAACGATGACTGGTTAAAATTTTTGGTGGTTTCTTGTTCAGTCCATAGGCCTACATCATGTGGCAAACCGGTGAGCATGTGGCTCTATTAGTATAGGAGATACCTGAAAACATATCACACTTTTCATCATAGTGCTTTTACCAATGCATAAAATGCATGGAGAAGTCATTTCGAATGACTGGTCCTCAGTGTTGTGAGAACGATGACTGGTTAAAATTTTTAGTGGTTTCTTATTCAGTCCATAGGCCTACATCATGTGGCAAACCGGTGAGCATGTGGCTCTATTAGTATAGGAGATACCTGAAAACATATCACACTTTTCATCATAGTGCTTTTACCAATGCATAAAATGCATGGAGAAGTCATTTCGAATGACTGGTCCTCAGTGTTGTGAGAACGATGACTGGTTAAAATTTTTGGTGGTTTCTTGTTCAGTCCATAGGCCAACATCATGTGGCAAACCGGTGAGCATATGGCTCTATTAGTATAGGAGATACCTGAAAACATATCACACTTTTCATCATAGTGCTTTTACCAATGCATAAAATGCATGGAGAAGTCATTTCGAATGACTGGTCCTCAGTGTTGTGACAACGATGACTGGTTAAAATTTTTGGTGGTTTCTTGTTCAGTCCATAGGCCTACATCATGTGGCAAACCGGTGAGCATGTGGCTCTATTAGTATAGGAGATACCTGAAAACATATCACACTTTTCATCATAGTGCTTTTACCAATGCATAAAATGCATGGAGAAGTCATTTCGAATGACTGGTCCTCAGTGTTGTGAGAACGATGACTGGTTAAAATTTTTGGTGGTTTCTTGTTCAGTCCATAGGCCAACATCATGTGGCAAACCGGTGAGCATATGGCTCTATTAGTATAGGAGATACCTGAAAACATATCACACTTTTCATCATAGTGCTTTTACCAATGCATAAAATGCATGGAGAAGTCATTTCGAATGACTGGTCCTCAGTGTTGTGACAACGATGACTGGTTAAAATTTTTGGTGGTTTCTTGTTCAGTCCATAGGCCTACATCATGTGGCAAACCGGTGAGCATGTGGCTCTATTAGTATAGGAGATACCTGAAAACATATCACACTTTTCATCATAGTGCTTTTACCAATGCATAAAATGCATGGAGAAGTCATTTCGAATGACTGGTCCTCAGTGTTGTGAGAACGATGACTGGTTAAAATTTTTGGTGGTTTCTTGTTCAGTCCATAGGCCTACATCATGTGGCAAACTGGTGAGCATGTGGCTCTATTAGTATAGGAGATACCTGAAAACATATCACACTTTTCATCATAGTGCTTTTACCAATGCATAAAATGCATGGAGAAGTCATTTCGAATGACTGGTCCTCAGTGTTGTGACAACGATGACTGGTTAAAATTTTTGGTGGTTTCTTGTTCAGTCCATAGGCCTACATCATGTGGCAAACCGGTGAGCATGTGGCTCTATTAGTATAGGAGATACCTGAAAACATATCACACTTTTCATCATAGTGCTTTTACCAATGCATAAAATGCATGGAGAAGTCATTTCGAATGACTGGTCCTCAGTGTTGTGACAACGATGACTGGTTAAAATTTTTGGTGGTTTCTTGTTCAGTCCATAGGCCTACATCATGTGGCAAACCGGTGAGCATGTGGCTCTATTAGTATAGGAGATACCTGAAAACATATCACACTTTTCATCATAGTGCTTTTACCAATGCATAAAATGCATGGAGAAGTCATTTCGAATGACTGGTCCTCAGTGTTGTGAGAACGATGACTGGTTAAAATTTTTGGTGGTTTCTTGTTCAGTCCATAGGCCAACATCATGTGGCAAACCGGTGAGCATATGGCTCTATTAGTATAGGAGATACCTGAAAAACATATCACACTTTTCATCATAGTGCTTTTACCAATGCATAAAATGCATGGAGAAGTCATTTCGAATGACTGGTCCTCAGTGTTGTGAGAACGATGATTGGTTAAAATTTTTGGTGGTTTCTTGTTCAGTCCATAGGCCTACATCATGTGGCAAACTGGTGAGCATGTGGCTCTATTAGTATAGGAGATACCTGAAAACATATCACACTTTTCATCATAGTGCTTTTACCAATGCATAAAATGCATGGAGAAGTCATTTCGAATGACTGGTCCTCAGTGTTGTGAGAACGATGACTGGTTAAAATTTTTGGTGGTTTCTTGTTCAGTCCATAGGCCTACATCATGTGGCAAACCGGTGAGCATGTGGCTCTATTAGTATAGGAGATACCTGAAAACATATCACACTTTTCATCATAGTGCTTTTACCAATGCATAAAATGCATGGAGAAGTCATTTCGAATGACTGGTCCTCAGTGTTGTGAGAACGATGACTGGTTAAAATTTTTGGTGGTTTCTTGTTCAGTCCATAGGCCTACATCATGTGGCAAACCGGTGAGCATGTGGCTCTATTAGTATAGGAGATACCTGAAAACATATCACACTTTTCATCATAGTGCTTTTACCAATGCATAAAATGCATGGAGAAGTCATTTCGAATGACTGGTCCTCAGTGTTGTGAGAACGATGACTGGTTAAAATTTTTGGTGGTTTCTTGTTCAGTCCATAGGCCTACATCATGTGGCAAACCGGTGAGCATGTGGCTCTATTAGTATAGGAGATACCTGAAAACATATCACACTTTTCATCATAGTGCTTTTACCAATGCATAAAATGCATGGAGAAGTCATTTCGAATGACTGGTCCTCAGTGTTGTGAGAACGATGACTGGTTAAAATTTTTGGTGGTTTCTTGTTCAGTCCATAGGCCTACATCATGTGGCAAACCGGTGAGCATGTGGCTCTATTAGTATAGGAGATACCCGAAAACATATCACACTTTTCATCATAGTGCTTTTACCAATGCATAAAATGCATGGAGAAGTCATTTCGAATGACTGGTCCTCAGTGTTGTGAGAACGATGACTGGTTAAAATTTTTGGTGGTTTCTTGTTCAGTCCATAGGCCTACATCATGTGGCAAACCGGTGAGCATGTGGCTCTATTAGTATAGGAGATACCTGAAAACATATCACACTTTTCATCATAGTGCTTTTACCAATGCATAAAATGCATGGAGAAGTCATTTCGAATGACTGGTCCTCAGTGTTGTGAGAACGATGACTGGTTAAAATTTTTGGTGGTTTCTTGTTCAGTCCATAGGCCTACATCATGTGGCAAACCGGTGAGCATGTGGCTCTATTAGTATAGGAGATACCTGAAAACATATCACACTTTTCATCATAGTGCTTTTACCAATGCATAAAATGCATGGAGAAGTCATTTCGAATGACTGGTCCTCAGTGTTGTGAGAACGATGACTGGTTAAAATTTTTGGTGGTTTCTTGTTCAGTCCATAGGCCTACATCATGTGGCAAACCGGTGAGCATGTGGCTCTATTAGTATAGGAGATACCTGAAAACATATCACACTTTTCATCATAGTGCTTTTACCAATGCATAAAATGCATGGAGAAGTCATTTCGAATGACTGGTCCTCAGTGTTGTGAGAACGATGACTGGTTAAAATTTTTGGTGGTTTCTTGTTCAGTCCATAGGCCTACATCATGTGGCAAACCGGTGAGCATGTGGCTCTATTAGTATAGGAGATACCTGAAAACATATCACACTTTTCATCATAGTGCTTTTACCAATGCATAAAATGCATGGAGAAGTCATTTCGAATGACTGGTCCTCAGTGTTGTGAGAACGATGACTGGTTAAAATTTTTGGTGGTTTCTTGTTCAGTCCATAGGCCTACATCATGTGGCAAACCGGTGAGCATGTGGCTCTATTAGTATAGGAGATACCTGAAAACATATCACACTTTTCATCATAGTGCTTTTACCAATGCATAAAATGCATGGAGAAGTCATTTCGAATGACTGGTCCTCAGTGTTGTGAGAACGATGACTGGTTAAAATTTTTGGTGGTTTCTTGTTCAGTCCATAGGCCTACATCATGTGGCAAACCGGTGAGCATGTGGCTCTATTAGTATAGGAGATACCTGAAAACATATCACACTTTTCATCATAGTGCTTTTACCAATGCATAAAATGCATGGAGAAGTCATTTCGAATGACTGGTCCTCAGTGTTGTGAGAACGATGACTGGTTAAAATTTTTGGTGGTTGCTTGTTCAGTCCATAGGCCTACATCATGTGGCAAACCGGTGAGCATGTGGCTCTATTAGTATAGGAGATACCTGAAAACATATCACACTTTTCATCATAGTGCTTTTACCAATGCATAAAATGCATGGAGAAGTCATTTCGAATGACTGGTCCTCAGTGTTGTGACAACGATGACTGGTTAAAATTTTTGGTGGTTTCTTGTTCAGTTCATAGGCCTACATCATGTGGCAAACCGGTGAGCATGTGGCTCTATTAGTATAGGAGATACCTGAAAACATATCACACTTTTCATCATAGTGCTTTTACCAATGCATAAAATGCATGGAGAAGTCATTTCGAATGACTGGTCCTCAGTGTTGTGAGAACGATGACTGGTTAAAATTTTTGGTGGTTTCTTGTTCAGTCCATAGGCCTACATCATGTGGCAAACCGGTGAGCATGTGGCTCTATTAGTATAGGAGATACCTGAAAACATATCACACTTTTCATCATAGTGCTTTTACCAATGCATAAAATGCATGGAGAAGTCATTTCGAATGACTGGTCCTCAGTGTTGTGAGAACGATGACTGGTTAAAATTTTTGGTGGTTTCTTGTTCAGTCCATAGGCCTACATCATGTGGCAAACTGGTGAGCATGTGGCTCTATTAGTATAGGAGATACCTGAAAACATATCACACTTTTCATCATAGTGCTTTTACCAATGCATAAAATGCATGGAGAAGTCATTTCGAATGACTGGTCCTCAGTGTTGTGACAACGATGACTGGTTAAAATTTTTTTTGGTTTCTTGTTCAGTCCATAGGCCTACATCATGTGGCAAACCGGTGAGCATGTGGCTCTATTAGTATAGGAGATACCTGAAAACATATCACACTTTTCATCATAGTGCTTTTACCAATGCATAAAATGCATGGAGAAGTCATTTCGAATGACTGGTCCTCAGTGTTGTGACAACGATGACTGGTTAAAATTTTTGGTGGTTTCTTGTTCAGTCCATAGGCCTACATCATGTGGCAAACCGGTGAGCATGTGGCTCTATTAGTATAGGAGATACCTGAAAACATATCACACTTTTCATCATAGTGCTTTTACCAATGCATAAAATGCATGGAGAAGTCATTTCGAATGACTGGTCCTCAGTGTTGTGAGAACGATGACTGGTTAAAATTTTTGGTGGTTTCTTGTTCAGTCCATAGGCCAACATCATGTGGCAAACCGGTGAGCATATGGCTCTATTAGTATAGGAGATACCTGAAAACATATCACACTTTTCATCATAGTGCTTTTACCAATGCATAAAATGCATGGAGAAGTCATTTCGAATGACTGGTCCTCAGTGTTGTGAGAACGATGATTGGTTAAAATTTTTGGTGGTTTCTTGTTCAGTCCATAGGCCTACATCATGTGGCAAACAGGTGAGCATGTGGCTCTATTAGTATAGGAGATACCTGAAAACATATCACACTTTTCATTATAGTGCTTTTACCAATGCATAAAATGCATGGAGAAGTCATTTCGAATGACTGGTCCTCAGTGTTGTGAGAACGATGACTGGTTAAAATTTTTGGTGGTTTCTTGTTCAGTCCATAGGCCTACATCATGTGGCAAACCGGTGAGCATGTGGCTCTATTAGTATAGGAGATACCTGAAAACATATCACACTTTTCATCATAGTGCTTTTACCAATGCATAAAATGCATGGAGAAGTCATTTCGAATGACTGGTCCTCAGTGTTGTGAGAACGATGACTGGTTAAAATTTTTGGTGGTTTCTTGTTCAGTCCATAGGCCTACATCATGTGGCAAACTGGTGAGCATGTGGCTCTATTAGTATAGGAGATACCTGAAAACATATCACACTTTTCATCATAGTGCTTTTACCAATGCATAAAATGCATGGAGAAGTCATTTCGAATGACTGGTCCTCAGTGTTGTGAGAACGATGACTGGTTAAAATTTTTGGTGGTTTCTTGTCCAGTCCATAGGCCTACATCATGTGGCAAACCGGTGAGCATGTGGCTCTATTAGTATAGGAGATACCTGAAAACATATCACACTTTTCATCATAGTGCTTTTACCAATGCATAAAATGCATGGAGAAGTCATTTCGAATGACTGGTCCTCAGTGTTGTGACAACGATGACTGGTTAAAATTTTTGGTGGTTTCTTGTTCAGTCCATAGGCCTACATCATGTGGCAAACCGGTGAGCATGTGGCTCTATTAGTATAGGAGATACCTGAAAACATATCACACTTTTCATCATAGTGCTTTTACCAATGCATAAAATGCATGGAGAAGTCATTTCGAATGACTGGTCCTCAGTGTTGTGAGAACGATGACTGGTTAAAATTTTTGGTGGTTTCTTGTTCAGTCCATAGGCCTACATCATGTGGCAAACTGGTGAGCATGTGGCTCTATTAGTATAGGAGATACCTGAAAACATATCACACTTTTCATCATAGTGCTTTTACCAATGCATAAAATGCATGGAGAAGTCATTTCGAATGACTGGTCCTCAGTGTTGTGAGAACGATGACTGGTTAAAATTTTTGGTGGTTTCTTGTCCAGTCCATAGGCCTACATCATGTGGCAAACCGGTGAGCATGTGGCTCTATTAGTATAGAAGATACCTGAAAACATATCACACTTTTCATCATAGTGCTTTTACCAATGCATAAAATGCATGGAGAAGTCATTTCGAATGACTGGTCCTCAGTGTTGTGACAACGATGACTGGTTAAAATTTTTGGTGGTTTCTTGTTCAGTCCATAGGCCTACATCATGTGGCAAACCGGTGAGCATGTGGCTCTATTAGTATAGGAGATACCTGAAAACATATCACACTTTTCATCATAGTGCTTTTACCAATGCATAAAATGCATGGAGAAGTCATTTCGAATGACTGGTCCTCAGTGTTGTGAGAACGATGACTGGTTAAAATTTTTGGTGGTTTCTTGTTCAGTCCATAGGCCAGCATCATGTGGCAAACCGGTGAGCATATGGCTCTATTAGTATAGGAGATACCTGAAAACATATCACACTTTTCATCATAGTGCTTTTACCAATGCATAAAATGCATGGAGAAGTCATTTCGAATGACTGGTCCTCAGTGTTGTGAGAACGATGATTGGTTAAAATTTTTGGTGGTTTCTTGTTCAGTCCATAGGCCTACATCATGTGGCAAACCGGTGAGCATGTGGCTCTATTAGTATAGGAGATACCTGAAAACATATCACACTTTTCATCATAGTGCTTTTACCAATGCATAAAATGCATGGAGAAGTCATTTCGAATGACTGGTCCTCAGTGTTGTGAGAACGATGACTGGTTAAAATTTTTGGTGGTTTCTTGTTCAGTCCATAGGCCTACATCATGTGGCAAACCGGTGAGCATGTGGCTCTATTAGTATAGGAGATACCTGAAAACATATCACACTTTTCATCATAGTGCTTTTACCAATGCATAAAATGCATGGAGAAGTCATTTCGAATGACTGGTCCTCAGTGTTGTGAGAACGATGACTGGTTAAAATTTTTGATGGTTTCTTGTTCAGTCCATAGGCCTACATCATGTGGCAAACCGGTGAGCATGTGGCTCTATTAGTATAGGAGATACCTGAAAACATATCACACTTTTCATCATAGTGCTTTTACCAATGCATAAAATGCATGGAGAAGTCATTTCGAATGACTGGTCCTCAGTGTTGTGAGAACGATGACTGGTTAAAATTTTTGGTGGTTTCTTGTTCAGTCCATAGGCCTACATCATGTGGCAAACTGGTGAGCATGTGGCTCTATTAGTATAGGAGATACCTGAAAACATATCACACTTTTCATCATAGTGCTTTTACCAATGCATAAAATGCATGGAGAAGTCATTTCGAATGACTGGTCCTCAGTGTTGTGAGAACGATGACTGGTTAAAATTTTTGGTGGTTTCTTGTCCAGTCCATAGGCCTACATCATGTGGCAAACCGGTGAGCATGTGGCTCTATTAGTATAGGAGATACCTGAAAACATATCACACTTTTCATCATAGTGCTTTTACCAATGCATAAAATGCATGGAGAAGTCATTTCGAATGACTGGTCCTCAGTGTTGTGACAACGATGACTGGTTAAAATTTTTGGTGGTTTCTTGTTCAGTCCATAGGCCTACATCATGTGGCAAACCGGTGAGCATGTGGCTCTATTAGTATAGGAGATACCTGAAAACATATCACACTTTTCATCATAGTGTTTTTACCAATGCATAAAATGCATGGAGAAGTCATTTCGAATGACTGGTCCTCAGTGTTGTGAGAACGATGACTGGTTAAAATTTTTGGTGGTTTCTTGTTCAGTCCATAGGCCAACATCATGTGGCAAACCGGTGAGCATATGGCTCTATTAGTATAGGAGATACCTGAAAACATATCACACTTTTCATCATAGTGCTTTTACCAATGCATAAAATGCATGGAGAAGTCATTTCGAATGACTGGTCCTCAGTGTTGTGAGAACGATGATTGGTTAAAATTTTTGGTGGTTTCTTGTTCAGTCCATAGGCCTACATCATGTGGCAAACCGGTGAGCATGTGGCTCTATTAGTATAGGAGATACCTGAAAACATATCACACTTTTCATCATAGTGCTTTTACCAATGCATAAAATGCATGGAGAAGTCATTTCGAATGACTGGTCCTCAGTGTTGTGAGAACGATGACTGGTTAAAATTTTTGGTGGTTTCTTGTTCAGTCCATAGGCCTACATCATGTGGCAAACCGGTGAGCATGTGGCTCTATTAGTATAGGAGATACCTGAAAACATATCACACTTTTCATCATAGTGCTTTTACCAATGCATAAAATGCATGGAGAAGTCATTTCGAATGACTGGTCCTCAGTGTTGTGAGAACGATGACTGGTTAAAATTTTTGGTGGTTTCTTGTTCAGTCCATAGGCCTACATCATGTGGCAAACCGGTGAGCATGTGGCTCTATTAGTATAGGAGATACCTGAAAACATATCACACTTTTCATCATAGTGCTTTTAAAGTGTGATATGTTTTCAGGTATCTCCTATACTAATAGAGCCACATGCTCACCGGTTTGCCACATGATGTAGGCCTATGGACTGAACAAGAAACCACCAAAAATTTTAACCAATCATCGTTCTCACAACACTGAGGACCAGTCATTCGAAATGACTTCTCCATGCATTTTATGCATTGGTAAAAGCACTATGATGAAAAGTGTGATATGTTTTCAGGTATCTCCTATACTAATAGAGCCACATGCTCACCGGTTTGCCACATGATGTAGGCCTATGGACTGAACAAGAAACCACCAAAAATTTTAATCAGTCATCGTTCTCACAACACTGAGGACCAGTCATTCGAAATGACTTCTCCATGCATTTTATGCATTGGTAAAAGCACTATGATGAAAAGTGTGATATGTTTTCAGGTATCTCCTATACTAATAGAGCCACATGCTCACCGGTTTGCCACATGATGTAGGCCTATGGACTGAACAAGAAACCACCAAAAATTTTAACCAGTCATCGTTCTCACAACACTGAGGACCAGTCATTCGAAATGACTTCTCCATGCATTTTATGCATTGGTAAAAGCACTATGATGAAAAGTGTGATATGTTTTCAGGTATCTCCTATACTAATAGAGCTACATGCTCACCGGTTTGCCACATGATGTAGGCCTATGGACTGAACAAGAAACCACCAAAAATTTTAACCAGTCATCGTTCTCACAACACTGAGGACCAGTCATTCGAAATGACTTCTCCATGCATTTTATGCATTGGTAAAAGCACTATGATGAAAAGTGTGATATGTTTTCAGGTATCTCCTATACTAATAGAGCCACATGCTCACCGGTTTACCACATGATGTAGGCCTATGGACTGAACAAGAAACCACCAAAAATTTTAACCAGTCATCGTTCTCACAACACTGAGGACCAGTCATTCGAAATGACTTCTCCATGCATTTTATGCATTGGTAAAAGCACTATGATGAAAAGTGTGATATGTTTTCAGGTATCTCCTATACTAATAGAGCCACATGCTCACCGGTTTGCCACATGATGTAGGCCTATGGACTGAACAAGAAACCACCAAAAATTTTAACCAGTCATCGTTGTCACAACACTGAGGACCAGTCATTCGAAATGACTTCTCCATGCATTTTATGCATTGGTAAAAGCACTATGATGAAAAGTGTGATATGTTTTCAGGTATCTCCTATACTAATAGAGCCACATGCTCACCAGTTTGCCACATGATGTAGGCCTATGGACTGAACAAGAAACCACCAAAAATTTTAACCAGTCATCGTTCTCACAACACTGAGGACCAGTCATTCGAAATGACTTCTCCATGCATTTTATGCATTGGTAAAAGCACTATGATGAAAAGTGTGATATGTTTTCAGGTATCTCCTATACTAATAGAGCCACATGCTCACCGGTTTGCCACATGATGTAGGCCTATGGACTGAACAAGAAACCACCAAAAATTTTAACCAGTCATCGTTGTCACAACACTGAGGACCAGTCATTCGAAATGACTTCTCCATGCATTTTATGCATTGGTAAAAGCACTATGATGAAAAGTGTGATATGTTTTCAGGTATCTCCTATACTAATAGAGCCACATGCTCACCGGTTTGCCACATGATGTAGGCCTATGGACTGAACAAGAAACCACCAAAAATTTTAACCAGTCATCGTTCTCACAACACTGAGGACCAGTCATTCGAAATGACTTCTCCATGCATTTTATGCATTGGTAAAAGCACTATGATGAAAAGTGTGATATGTTTTCAGGTATCTCCTATACTAATAGAGCCATATGCTCACCGGTTTGCCACATGATGTTGGCCTATGGACTGAACAAGAAACCACCAAAAATTTTAACCAGTCATCGTTCTCACAACACTGAGGACCAGTCATTCGAAATGACTTCTCCATGCATTTTATGCATTGGTAAAAGCACTATGATGAAAAGTGTGATATGTTTTCAGGTATCTCCTATACTAATAGAGCCACATGCTCACCGGTTTGCCACATGATGTAGGCCTATGGACTGAACAAGAAACCACCAAAAATTTTAACCAGTCATCGTTCTCACAACACTGAGGACCAGTCATTCGAAATGACTTCTCCATGCATATTATGCATTGGTAAAAGCACTATGATGAAAAGTGTGATATGTTTTCAGGTATCTCCTATACTAATAGAGCCACATGCTCACCGGTTTGCCACATGATGTAGGCCTATGGACTGAACAAGAAACCACCAAAAATTTTAACCAGTCATCGTTCTCACAACACTGAGGACCAGTCATTCGAAATGACTTCTCCATGCATTTTATGCATTGGTAAAAGCACTATGATGAAAAGTGTGATATGTTTTCAGGTATCTCCTATACTAATAGAGCCACATGCTCACCGGTTTGCCACATGATGTAGGCCTATGGACTGAACAAGAAACCACCAAAAATTTTAACCAATCATCGTTCTCACAACACTGAGGACCAGTCATTCGAAATGACTTCTCCATGCATTTTATGCATTGGTAAAAGCACTATGATGAAAAGTGTGATATGTTTTCAGGTATCTCCTATACTAATAGAGCCATATGCTCACCGGTTTGCCACATGATGTTGGCCTATGGACTGAACAAGAAACCACCAAAAATTTTAACCAGTCATCGTTCTCACAACACTGAGGACCAGTCATTCGAAATGACTTCTCCATGCATTTTATGCATTGGTAAAAACACTATGATGAAAAGTGTGATATGTTTTCAGGTATCTCCTATACTAATAGAGCCACATGCTCACCGGTTTGCCACATGATGTAGGCCTATGGACTGAACAAGAAACCACCAAAAATTTTAACCAGTCATCGTTGTCACAACACTGAGGACCAGTCATTCGAAATGACTTCTCCATGCATTTTATGCATTGGTAAAAGCACTATGATGAAAAGTGTGATATGTTTTCAGGTATCTCCTATACTAATAGAGCCACATGCTCACCGGTTTGCCACATGATGTAGGCCTATGGACTGGACAAGAAACCACCAAAAATTTTAACCAGTCATCGTTCTCACAACACTGAGGACCAGTCATTCGAAATGACTTCTCCATGCATTTTATGCATTGGTAAAAGCACTATGATGAAAAGTGTGATATGTTTTCAGGTATCTCCTATACTAATAGAGCCACATGCTCACCAGTTTGCCACATGATGTAGGCCTATGGACTGAACAAGAAACCACCAAAAATTTTAACCAGTCATCGTTCTCACAACACTGAGGACCAGTCATTCGAAATGACTTCTCCATGCATTTTATGCATTGGTAAAAGCACTATGATGAAAAGTGTGATATGTTTTCAGGTATCTCCTATACTAATAGAGCCACATGCTCACCGGTTTGCCACATGATGTAGGCCTATGGACTGAACAAGAAACCATCAAAAATTTTAACCAGTCATCGTTCTCACAACACTGAGGACCAGTCATTCGAAATGACTTCTCCATGCATTTTATGCATTGGTAAAAGCACTATGATGAAAAGTGTGATATGTTTTCAGGTATCTCCTATACTAATAGAGCCACATGCTCACCGGTTTGCCACATGATGTAGGCCTATGGACTGAACAAGAAACCACCAAAAATTTTAACCAGTCATCGTTCTCACAACACTGAGGACCAGTCATTCGAAATGACTTCTCCATGCATTTTATGCATTGGTAAAAGCACTATGATGAAAAGTGTGATATGTTTTCAGGTATCTCCTATACTAATAGAGCCACATGCTCACCGGTTTGCCACATGATGTAGGCCTATGGACTGAACAAGAAACCACCAAAAATTTTAACCAGTCATCGTTCTCACAACACTGAGGACCAGTCATTCGAAATGACTTCTCCATGCATTTTATGCATTGGTAAAAGCACTATGATGAAAAGTGTGATATGTTTTCAGGTATCTCCTATACTAATAGAGCCACATGCTCACCGGTTTGCCACATGATGTAGGCCTATGGACTGAACAAGAAACCACCAAAAATTTTAACCAGTCATCGTTCTCACAACACTGAGGACCAGTCATTCGAAATGACTTCTCCATGCATTTTATGCATTGGTAAAAGCACTATGATGAAAAGTGTGATATGTTTTCAGGTATCTCCTATACTAATAGAGCCACATGCTCACCAGTTTGCCACATGATGTAGGCCTATGGACTGAACAAGAAACCACCAAAAATTTTAACCAATCATCGTTCTCACAACACTGAGGACCAGTCATTCGAAATGACTTCTCCATGCATTTTATGCATTGGTAAAAGCACTATGATGAAAAGTGTGATATGTTTTCAGGTATCTCCTATACTAATAGAGCCACATGCTCACCAGTTTGCCACATGATGTAGGCCTATGGACTGAACAAGAAACCACCAAAAATTTTAACCAGTCATCGTTGTCACAACACTGAGGACCAGTCATTCGAAATGACTTCTCCATGCATTTTATGCATTGGTAAAAGCACTATGATGAAAAGTGTGATATGTTTTCAGGTATCTCCTATACTAATAGAGCCACATGCTCACCAGTTTGCCACATGATGTAGGCCTATGGACTGAACAAGAAACCACCAAAAATTTTAACCAGTCATCGTTCTCACAACACTGAGGACCAGTCATTCGAAATGACTTCTCCATGCATTTTATGCATTGGTAAAAGCACTATGATGAAAAGTGTGATATGTTTTCAGGTATCTCCTATACTAATAGAGCCACATGCTCACCGGTTTGCCACATGATGTAGGCCTATGGACTGAACAAGAAACCACCAAAAATTTTAACCAGTCATCGTTGTCACAACACTGAGGACCAGTCATTCGAAATGACTTCTCCATGCATTTTATGCATTGGTAAAAGCACTATGATGAAAAGTGTGATATGTTTTCAGGTATCTCCTATACTAATAGAGCCATATGCTCACCGGTTTGCCACATGATGTTGGCCTATGGACTGAACAAGAAACCACCAAAAATTTTAACCAGTCATCGTTCTCACAACACTGAGGACCAGTCATTCGAAATGACTTCTCCATGCATTTTATGCATTGGTAAAAGCACTATGATGAAAAGTGTGATATGTTTTCAGGTATCTCCTATACTAATAGAGCCACATGCTCACCGGTTTGCCACATGATGTAGGCCTATGGACTGAACAAGAAACCACCAAAAATTTTAACCAGTCATCGTTGTCACAACACTGAGGACCAGTCATTCGAAATGACTTCTCCATGCATTTTATGCATTGGTAAAAGCACTATGATGAAAAGTGTGATATGTTTTCAGGTATCTCCTATACTAATAGAGCCATATGCTCACCGGTTTGCCACATGATGTTGGCCTATGGACTGAACAAGAAACCACCAAAAATTTTAACCAGTCATCGTTCTCACAACACTGAGGACCAGTCATTCGAAATGACTTCTCCATGCATTTTATGCATTGGTAAAAGCACTATGATGAAAAGTGTGATATGTTTTCAGGTATCTCCTATACTAATAGAGCCACATGCTCACCGGTTTGCCACATGATGTAGGCCTATGGACTGAACAAGAAACCACCAAAAATTTTAACCAGTCATCGTTCTCACAACACTGAGGACCAGTCATTCGAAATGACTTCTCCATGCATTTTATGCATTGGTAAAAGCACTATGATGAAAAGTGTGATATGTTTTCAGGTATCTCCTATACTAATAGAGCCACATGCTCACCGGTTTGCCACATGATGTAGGCCTATGGACTGAACAAGAAACCACCAAAAATTTTAACCAGTCATCGTTCTCACAACACTGAGGACCAGTCATTCGAAATGACTTCTCCATGCATTTTATGCATTGGTAAAAGCACTATGATGAAAAGTGTGATATGTTTTCAGGTATCTCCTATACTAATGGAGCCACATGCTCACCGGTTTGCCACATGATGTAGGCCTATGGACTGAACAAGAAACCACCAAAAATTTTAACCAATCATCGTTCTCACAACACTGAGGACCAGTCATTCGAAATGACTTCTCCATGCATTTTATGCATTGGTAAAAGCACTATGATGAAAAGTGTGATATGTTTTCAGGTATCTCCTATACTAATAGAGCCATATGCTCACCGGTTTGCCACATGATGTTGGCCTATGGACTGAACAAGAAACCACCAAAAATTTTAACCAGTCATCGTTCTCACAACACTGAGGACCAGTCATTCGAAATGACTTCTCCATGCATTTTATGCATTGGTAAAAGCACTATGATGAAAAGTGTGATATGTTTTCAGGTATCTCCTATACTAATAGAGCCACATGCTCACCGGTTTGCCACATGATGTAGGCCTATGGACTGAACAAGAAACCACCAAAAATTTTAACCAGTCATCGTTGTCACAACACTGAGGACCAGTCATTCGAAATGACTTCTCCATGCATTTTATGCATTGGTAAAAGCACTATGATGAAAAGTGTGATATGTTTTCAGGTATCTCCTATACTAATAGAGCCACATGCTCACCAGTTTGCCACATGATGTAGGCCTATGGACTGAACAAGAAACCACCAAAAATTTTAACCAGTCATCGTTGTCACAACACTGAGGACCAGTCATTCGAAATGACTTCTCCATGCATTTTATGCATTGGTAAAAGCACTATGATGAAAAGTGTGATATGTTTTCAGGTATCTCCTATACTAATAGAGCCACATGCTCACCAGTTTGCCACATGATGTAGGCCTATGGACTGAACAAGAAACCACCAAAAATTTTAACCAGTCATCGTTCTCACAACACTGAGGACCAGTCATTCGAAATGACTTCTCCATGCATTTTATGCATTGGTAAAAGCACTATGATGAAAAGTGTGATATGTTTTCAGGTATCTCCTATACTAATAGAGCCACATGCTCACCGGTTTGCCACATGATGTAGGCCTATGGACTGAACAAGAAACCACCAAAAATTTTAACCAGTCATCGTTGTCACAACACTGAGGACCAGTCATTCGAAATGACTTCTCCATGCATTTTATGCATTGGTAAAAGCACTATGATGAAAAGTGTGATATGTTTTCAGGTATCTCCTATACTAATAGAGCCATATGCTCACCGGTTTGCCACATGATGTTGGCCTATGGACTGAACAAGAAACCACCAAAAATTTTAACCAGTCATCGTTCTCACAACACTGAGGACCAGTCATTCGAAATGACTTCTCCATGCATTTTATGCATTGGTAAAAGCACTATGATGAAAAGTGTGATATGTTTTCAGGTATCTCCTATACTAATAGAGCCACATGCTCACCGGTTTGCCACATGATGTAGGCCTATGGACTGAACAAGAAACCACCAAAAATTTTAACCAGTCATCGTTGTCACAACACTGAGGACCAGTCATTCGAAATGACTTCTCCATGCATTTTATGCATTGGTAAAAGCACTATGATGAAAAGTGTGATATGTTTTCAGGTATCTCCTATACTAATAGAGCCATATGCTCACCGGTTTGCCACATGATGTTGGCCTATGGACTGAACAAGAAACCACCAAAAATTTTAACCAGTCATCGTTCTCACAACACTGAGGACCAGTCATTCGAAATGACTTCTCCATGCATTTTATGCATTGGTAAAAGCACTATGATGAAAAGTGTGATATGTTTTCAGGTATCTCCTATACTAATAGAGCCACATGCTCACCGGTTTGCCACATGATGTAGGCCTATGGACTGAACAAGAAACCACCAAAAATTTTAACCAGTCATCGTTCTCACAACACTGAGGACCAGTCATTCGAAATGACTTCTCCATGCATTTTATGCATTGGTAAAAGCACTATGATGAAAAGTGTGATATGTTTTCAGGTATCTCCTATACTAATAGAGCCACATGCTCACCGGTTTGCCACATGATGTAGGCCTATGGACTGAACAAGAAACCACCAAAAATTTTAACCAGTCATCGTTCTCACAACACTGAGGACCAGTCATTCGAAATGACTTCTCCATGCATTTTATGCATTGGTAAAAGCACTATGATGAAAAGTGTGATATGTTTTCAGGTATCTCCTATACTAATAGAGCCACATGCTCACCGGTTTGCCACATGATGTAGGCCTATGGACTGAACAAGAAACCACCAAAAATTTTAACCAATCATCGTTCTCACAACACTGAGGACCAGTCATTCGAAATGACTTCTCCATGCATTTTATGCATTGGTAAAAGCACTATGATGAAAAGTGTGATATGTTTTCAGGTATCTCCTATACTAATAGAGCCATATGCTCACCGGTTTGCCACATGATGTTGGCCTATGGACTGAACAAGAAACCACCAAAAATTTTAACCAGTCATCGTTCTCACAACACTGAGGACCAGTCATTCGAAATGACTTCTCCATGCATTTTATGCATTGGTAAAAGCACTATGATGAAAAGTGTGATATGTTTTCAGGTATCTCCTATACTAATAGAGCCACATGCTCACCGGTTTGCCACATGATGTAGGCCTATGGACTGAACAAGAAACCACCAAAAATTTTAACCAGTCATCGTTGTCACAACACTGAGGACCAGTCATTCGAAATGACTTCTCCATGCATTTTATGCATTGGTAAAAGCACTATGATGAAAAGTGTGATATGTTTTCAGGTATCTCCTATACTAATAGAGCCACATGCTCACCGGTTTGCCACATGATGTAGGCCTATGGACTGGACAAGAAACCACCAAAAATTTTAACCAGTCATCGTTCTCACAACACTGAGGACCAGTCATTCGAAATGACTTCTCCATGCATTTTATGCATTGGTAAAAGCACTATGATGAAAAGTGTGATATGTTTTCAGGTATCTCCTATACTAATAGAGCCACATGCTCACCAGTTTGCCACATGATGTAGGCCTATGGACTGAACAAGAAACCACCAAAAATTTTAACCAGTCATCGTTCTCACAACACTGAGGACCAGTCATTCGAAATGACTTCTCCATGCATTTTATGCATTGGTAAAAGCACTATGATGAAAAGTGTGATATGTTTTCAGGTATCTCCTATACTAATAGAGCCACATGCTCACCGGTTTGCCACATGATGTAGGCCTATGGACTGAACAAGAAACCACCAAAAATTTTAACCAGTCATCGTTCTCACAACACTGAGGACCAGTCATTCGAAATGACTTCTCCATGCATTTTATGCATTGGTAAAAGCACTATAATGAAAAGTGTGATATGTTTTCAGGTATCTCCTATACTAATAGAGCCACATGCTCACCTGTTTGCCACATGATGTAGGCCTATGGACTGAACAAGAAACCACCAAAAGTTTTAACCAATCATCGTTCTCACAACACTGAGGACCAGTCATTCGAAATGACTTCTCCATGCATTTTATGCATTGGTAAAAGCACTATGATGAAAAGTGTGATATGTTTTCAGGTATCTCCTCTACTAATAGAGCCATATGCTCACCGGTTTGCCACATGATGTTGGCCTATGGACTGAACAAGAAACCACCAAAAATTTTAACCAGTCATCGTTCTCACAACACTGAGGACCAGTCATTCGAAATGACTTCTCCATGCATTTTATGCATTGGTAAAAGCACTATGATGAAAAGTGTGATATGTTTTCAGGTATCTCCTATACTAATAGAGCCACATGCTCACCGGTTTGCCACATGATGTAGGCCTATGGACTGAACAAGAAACCACCAAAAATTTTAACCAGTCATCGTTCTCACAACACTGAGGACCAGTCATTCGAAATGACTTCTCCATGCATTTTATGCATTGGTAAAAGCACTATGATGAAAAGTGTGATATGTTTTCAGGTATCTCCTATACTAATAGAGCCACATGCTCACCGGTTTGCCACATGATGTAGGCCTATGGACTGAACAAGAAACCACCAAAAATTTTAACCAGTCATCGTTCTCACAACACTGAGGACCAGTCATTCGAAATGACTTCTCCATGCATTTTATGCATTGGTAAAAGCACTATGATGAAAAGTGTGATATGTTTTCAGGTATCTCCTATACTAATAGAGCCACATGCTCACCGGTTTGCCACATGATGTAGGCCTATGGACTGAACAAGAAACCACCAAAAATTTTAACCAATCATCGTTCTCACAACACTGAGGACCAGTCATTCGAAATGACTTCTCCATGCATTTTATGCATTGGTAAAAGCACTATGATGAAAAGTGTGATATGTTTTCAGGTATCTCCTATACTAATAGAGCCATATGCTCACCGGTTTGCCACATGATGTTGGCCTATGGACTGAACAAGAAACCACCAAAAATTTTAACCAGTCATCGTTCTCACAACACTGAGGACCAGTCATTCGAAATGACTTCTCCATGCATTTTATGCATTGGTAAAAGCACTATGATGAAAAGTGTGATATGTTTTCAGGTATCTCCTATACTAATAGAGCCACATGCTCACCGGTTTGCCACATGATGTAGGCCTATGGACTGAACAAGAAACCACCAAAAATTTTAACCAGTCATCGTTGTCACAACACTGAGGACCAGTCATTCGAAATGACTTCTCCATGCATTTTATGCATTGGTAAAAGCACTATGATGAAAAGTGTGATATGTTTTCAGGTATCTCCTATACTAATAGAGCCACATGCTCACCGGTTTGCCACATGATGTAGGCCTATGGACTGGACAAGAAACCACCAAAAATTTTAACCAGTCATCGTTCTCACAACACTGAGGACCAGTCATTCGAAATGACTTCTCCATGCATTTTATGCATTGGTAAAAGCACTATGATGAAAAGTGTGATATGTTTTCAGGTATCTCCTATACTAATAGAGCCACATGCTCACCAGTTTGCCACATGATGTAGGCCTATGGACTGAACAAGAAACCACCAAAAATTTTAACCAGTCATCGTTCTCACAACACTGAGGACCAGTCATTCGAAATGACTTCTCCATGCATTTTATGCATTGGTAAAAGCACTATGATGAAAAGTGTGATATGTTTTCAGGTATCTCCTATACTAATAGAGCCACATGCTCACCGGTTTGCCACATGATGTAGGCCTATGGACTGAACAAGAAACCACCAAAAATTTTAACCAGTCATCGTTCTCACAACACTGAGGACCAGTCATTCGAAATGACTTCTCCATGCATTTTATGCATTGGTAAAAGCACTATAATGAAAAGTGTGATATGTTTTCAGGTATCTCCTATACTAATAGAGCCACATGCTCACCTGTTTGCCACATGATGTAGGCCTATGGACTGAACAAGAAACCACCAAAAATTTTAACCAATCATCGTTCTCACAACACTGAGGACCAGTCATTCGAAATGACTTCTCCATGCATTTTATGCATTGGTAAAAGCACTATGATGAAAAGTGTGATATGTTTTCAGGTATCTCCTATACTAATAGAGCCATATGCTCACCGGTTTGCCACATGATGTTGGCCTATGGACTGAACAAGAAACCACCAAAAATTTTAACCAGTCATCGTTCTCACAACACTGAGGACCAGTCATTCGAAATGACTTCTCCATGCATTTTATGCATTGGTAAAAGCACTATGATGAAAAGTGTGATATGTTTTCAGGTATCTCCTATACTAATAGAGCCACATGCTCACCGGTTTGCCACATGATGTAGGCCTATGGACTGAACAAGAAACCACCAAAAATTTTAACCAGTCATCGTTCTCACAACACTGAGGACCAGTCATTCGAAATGACTTCTCCATGCATTTTATGCATTGGTAAAAGCACTATGATGAAAAGTGTGATATGTTTTCAGGTATCTCCTATACTAATAGAGCCACATGCTCACCGGTTTGCCACATGATGTAGGCCTATGGACTGAACAAGAAACCACCAAAAATTTTAACCAGTCATCGTTCTCACAACACTGAGGACCAGTCATTCGAAATGACTTCTCCATGCATTTTATGCATTGGTAAAAGCACTATGATGAAAAGTGTGATATGTTTTCAGGTATCTCCTATACTAATAGAGCCACATGCTCACCGGTTTGCCACATGATGTAGGCCTATGGACTGAACAAGAAACCACCAAAAATTTTAACCAATCATCGTTCTCACAACACTGAGGACCAGTCATTCGAAATGACTTCTCCATGCATTTTATGCATTGGTAAAAGCACTATGATGAAAAGTGTGATATGTTTTCAGGTATCTCCTATACTAATAGAGCCATATGCTCACCGGTTTGCCACATGATGTTGGCCTATGGACTGAACAAGAAACCACCAAAAATTTTAACCAGTCATCGTTCTCACAACACTGAGGACCAGTCATTCGAAATGACTTCTCCATGCATTTTATGCATTGGTAAAAGCACTATGATGAAAAGTGTGATATGTTTTCAGGTATCTCCTATACTAATAGAGCCACATGCTCACCGGTTTGCCACATGATGTAGGCCTATGGACTGAACAAGAAACCACCAAAAATTTTAACCAGTCATCGTTGTCACAACACTGAGGACCAGTCATTCGAAATGACTTCTCCATGCATTTTATGCATTGGTAAAAGCACTATGATGAAAAGTGTGATATGTTTTCAGGTATCTCCTATACTAATAGAGCCACATGCTCACCGGTTTGCCACATGATGTAGGCCTATGGACTGGACAAGAAACCACCAAAAATTTTAACCAGTCATCGTTCTCACAACACTGAGGACCAGTCATTCGAAATGACTTCTCCATGCATTTTATGCATTGGTAAAAGCACTATGATGAAAAGTGTGATATGTTTTCAGGTATCTCCTATACTAATAGAGCCACATGCTCACCAGTTTGCCACATGATGTAGGCCTATGGACTGAACAAGAAACCACCAAAAATTTTAACCAGTCATCGTTCTCACAACACTGAGGACCAGTCATTCGAAATGACTTCTCCATGCATTTTATGCATTGGTAAAAGCACTATGATGAAAAGTGTGATATGTTTTCAGGTATCTCCTATACTAATAGAGCCACATGCTCACCGGTTTGCCACATGATGTAGGCCTATGGACTGAACAAGAAACCACCAAAAATTTTAACCAGTCATCGTTCTCACAACACTGAGGACCAGTCATTCGAAATGACTTCTCCATGCATTTTATGCATTGGTAAAAGCACTATAATGAAAAGTGTGATATGTTTTCAGGTATCTCCTATACTAATAGAGCCACATGCTCACCTGTTTGCCACATGATGTAGGCCTATGGACTGAACAAGAAACCACCAAAAATTTTAACCAATCATCGTTCTCACAACACTGAGGACCAGTCATTCGAAATGACTTCTCCATGCATTTTATGCATTGGTAAAAGCACTATGATGAAAAGTGTGATATGTTTTCAGGTATCTCCTATACTAATAGAGCCATATGCTCACCGGTTTGCCACATGATGTTGGCCTATGGACTGAACAAGAAACCACCAAAAATTTTAACCAGTCATCGTTCTCACAACACTGAGGACCAGTCATTCGAAATGACTTCTCCATGCATTTTATGCATTGGTAAAAGCACTATGATGAAAAGTGTGATATGTTTTCAGGTATCTCCTATACTAATAGAGCCACATGCTCACCGGTTTGCCACATGATGTAGGCCTATGGACTGAACAAGAAACCACCAAAAATTTTAACCAGTCATCGTTGTCACAACACTGAGGACCAGTCATTCGAAATGACTTCTCCATGCATTTTATGCATTGGTAAAAGCACTATGATGAAAAGTGTGATATGTTTTCAGGTATCTCCTATACTAATAGAGCCACATGCTCACCGGTTTGCCACATGATGTAGGCCTATGGACTGAACAAGAAACCAAAAAAAATTTTAACCAGTCATCGTTGTCACAACACTGAGGACCAGTCATTCGAAATGACTTCTCCATGCATTTTATGCATTGGTAAAAGCACTATGATGAAAAGTGTGATATGTTTTCAGGTATCTCCTATACTAATAGAGCCACATGCTCACCAGTTTGCCACATGATGTAGGCCTATGGACTGAACAAGAAACCACCAAAAATTTTAACCAGTCATCGTTCTCACAACACTGAGGACCAGTCATTCGAAATGACTTCTCCATGCATTTTATGCATTGGTAAAAGCACTATGATGAAAAGTGTGATATGTTTTCAGGTATCTCCTATACTAATAGAGCCACATGCTCACCGGTTTGCCACATGATGTAGGCCTATGGACTGAACAAGAAACCACCAAAAATTTTAACCAGTCATCGTTCTCACAACACTGAGGACCAGTCATTCGAAATGACTTCTCCATGCATTTTATGCATTGGTAAAAGCACTATGATGAAAAGTGTGATATGTTTTCAGGTATCTCCTATACTAATAGAGCCACATGCTCACCGGTTTGCCACATGATGTAGGCCTATGAACTGAACAAGAAACCACCAAAAATTTTAACCAGTCATCGTTGTCACAACACTGAGGACCAGTCATTCGAAATGACTTCTCCATGCATTTTATGCATTGGTAAAAGCACTATGATGAAAAGTGTGATATGTTTTCAGGTATCTCCTATACTAATAGAGCCACATGCTCACCGGTTTGCCACATGATGTAGGCCTATGGACTGAACAAGCAACCACCAAAAATTTTAACCAGTCATCGTTCTCACAACACTGAGGACCAGTCATTCGAAATGACTTCTCCATGCATTTTATGCATTGGTAAAAGCACTATGATGAAAAGTGTGATATGTTTTCAGGTATCTCCTATACTAATAGAGCCACATGCTCACCGGTTTGCCACATGATGTAGGCCTATGGACTGAACAAGAAACCACCAAAAATTTTAACCAGTCATCGTTCTCACAACACTGAGGACCAGTCATTCGAAATGACTTCTCCATGCATTTTATGCATTGGTAAAAGCACTATGATGAAAAGTGTGATATGTTTTCAGGTATCTCCTATACTAATAGAGCCACATGCTCACCGGTTTGCCACATGATGTAGGCCTATGGACTGAACAAGAAACCACCAAAAATTTTAACCAGTCATCGTTCTCACAACACTGAGGACCAGTCATTCGAAATGACTTCTCCATGCATTTTATGCATTGGTAAAAGCAATATGATGAAAAGTGTGATATGTTTTCAGGTATCTCCTATACTAATAGAGCCACATGCTCACCGGTTTGCCACATGATGTAGGCCTATGGACTGAACAAGAAACCACCAAAAATTTTAACCAGTCATCGTTCTCACAACACTGAGGACCAGTCATTCGAAATGACTTCTCCATGCATTTTATGCATTGGTAAAAGCACTATGATGAAAAGTGTGATATGTTTTCAGGTATCTCCTATACTAATAGAGCCACATGCTCACCGGTTTGCCACATGATGTAGGCCTATGGACTGAACAAGAAACCACCAAAAATTTTAACCAGTCATCGTTCTCACAACACTGAGGACCAGTCATTCGAAATGACTTCTCCATGCATTTTATGCATTGGTAAAAGCACTATGATGAAAAGTGTGATATGTTTTCAGGTATCTCCTATACTAATAGAGCCACATGCTCACCGGTTTGCCACATGATGTAGGCCTATGGACTGAACAAGAAACCACCAAAAATTTTAACCAATCATCGTTCTCACAACACTGAGGACCAGTAATTCGAAATGACTTCTGCATGCATTTTATGCATTGGTAAAAGCACTATGATGAAAAGTGTAATATGTTTTCAGGTATCTCCTATACTAATAGAGCCACATGCTCACCGGTTTGCCACATGATGTAGGCCTATGGACTGAACAAGAAACCACCAAAAATTTTAACCAGTCATCGTTCTCACAACACTGAGGACCAGTCATTCGAAATGACTTCTCCATGCATTTTATGCATTGGTAAAAGCACTATGATGAAAAGTGTGATATGTTTTCAGGTATCTCCTATACTAATAGAGCCACATGCTCACCGGTTTGCCACATGATGTAGGCCTATGGACTGAACAAGAAACCACCAAAAATTTTAACCAGTCATCGTTCTCACAACACTGAGGACCAGTCATTCGAAATGACTTCTCCATGCATTTTATGCATTGGTAAAAGCACTATGATGAAAAGTGTGATATGTTTTCAGGTATCTCCTATACTAATAGAGCCACATGCTCACCGGTTTGCCACATGATGTAGGCCTATGGACTGAACAAGAAACCACCAAAAATTTTAACCAGTCATCGTTCTCACAACACTGAGGACCAGTCATTCGAAATGACTTCTCCATGCATTTTATGCATTGGTAAAAGCACTATGATGAAAAGTGTGATATGTTTTCAGGTATCTCCTATACTAATAGAGCCACATGCTCACCGGTTTGCCACATGATGTAGGCCTATGGACTGAACAAGAAACCACCAAAAATTTTAACCAGTCATCGTTGTCACAAAACTGAGGACCAGTCATTCGAAATGACTTCTCCATGCATTTTATGCATTGGTAAAAGCACTATGATGAAAAGTGTGATATGTTTTCAGGTATCTCCTATACTAATAGAGCCACATGCTCACCGGTTTGCCACATGATGTAGGCCTATGGACTGAACAAGAAACCAAAAAAAATTTTAACCAGTCATCGTTGTCACAACACTGAGGACCAGTCATTCGAAATGACTTCTCCATGCATTTTATGCATTGGTAAAAGCACTATGATGAAAAGTGTGATATGTTTTCAGGTATCTCCTATACTAATAGAGCCACATGCTCACCAGTTTGCCACATGATGTAGGCCTATGGACTGAACAAGAAACCACCAAAAATTTTAACCAGTCATCGTTCTCACAACACTGAGGACCAGTCATTCGAAATGACTTCTCCATGCATTTTATGCATTGGTAAAAGCACTATGATGAAAAGTGTGATATGTTTTCAGGTATCTCCTATACTAATAGAGCCACATGCTCACCGGTTTGCCACATGATGTAGGCCTATGGACTGAACAAGAAACCACCAAAAATTTTAACCAGTCATCGTTCTCACAACACTGAGGACCAGTCATTCGAAATGACTTCTCCATGCATTTTATGCATTGGTAAAAGCACTATGATGAAAAGTGTGATATGTTTTCAGGTATCTCCTATACTAATAGAGCCACATGCTCACCGGTTTGCCACATGATGTAGGCCTATGAACTGAACAAGAAACCACCAAAAATTTTAACCAGTCATCGTTGTCACAACACTGAGGACCAGTCATTCGAAATGACTTCTCCATGCATTTTATGCATTGGTAAAAGCACTATGATGAAAAGTGTGATATGTTTTCAGGTATCTCCTATACTAATAGAGCCACATGCTCACCGGTTTGCCACATGATGTAGGCCTATGGACTGAACAAGCAACCACCAAAAATTTTAACCAGTCATCGTTCTCACAACACTGAGGACCAGTCATTCGAAATGACTTCTCCATGCATTTTATGCATTGGTAAAAGCACTATGATGAAAAGTGTGATATGTTTTCAGGTATCTCCTATACTAATAGAGCCACATGCTCACCGGTTTGCCACATGATGTAGGCCTATGGACTGAACAAGAAACCACCAAAAATTTTAACCAGTCATCGTTCTCACAACACTGAGGACCAGTCATTCGAAATGACTTCTCCATGCATTTTATGCATTGGTAAAAGCACTATGATGAAAAGTGTGATATGTTTTCAGGTATCTCCTATACTAATAGAGCCACATGCTCACCGGTTTGCCACATGATGTAGGCCTATGGACTGAACAAGAAACCACCAAAAATTTTAACCAGTCATCGTTCTCACAACACTGAGGACCAGTCATTCGAAATGACTTCTCCATGCATTTTATGCATTGGTAAAAGCAATATGATGAAAAGTGTGATATGTTTTCAGGTATCTCCTATACTAATAGAGCCACATGCTCACCGGTTTGCCACATGATGTAGGCCTATGGACTGAACAAGAAACCACCAAAAATTTTAACCAGTCATCGTTCTCACAACACTGAGGACCAGTCATTCGAAATGACTTCTCCATGCATTTTATGCATTGGTAAAAGCACTATGATGAAAAGTGTGATATGTTTTCAGGTATCTCCTATACTAATAGAGCCACATGCTCACCGGTTTGCCACATGATGTAGGCCTATGGACTGAACAAGAAACCACCAAAAATTTTAACCAGTCATCGTTCTCACAACACTGAGGACCAGTCATTCGAAATGACTTCTCCATGCATTTTATGCATTGGTAAAAGCACTATGATGAAAAGTGTGATATGTTTTCAGGTATCTCCTATACTAATAGAGCCACATGCTCACCGGTTTGCCACATGATGTAGGCCTATGGACTGAACAAGAAACCACCAAAAATTTTAACCAATCATCGTTCTCACAACACTGAGGACCAGTAATTCGAAATGACTTCTGCATGCATTTTATGCATTGGTAAAAGCACTATGATGAAAAGTGTAATATGTTTTCAGGTATCTCCTATACTAATAGAGCCACATGCTCACCGGTTTGCCACATGATGTAGGCCTATGGACTGAACAAGAAACCACCAAAAATTTTAACCAGTCATCGTTCTCACAACACTGAGGACCAGTCATTCGAAATGACTTCTCCATGCATTTTATGCATTGGTAAAAGCACTATGATGAAAAGTGTGATATGTTTTCAGGTATCTCCTATACTAATAGAGCCACATGCTCACCGGTTTGCCACATGATGTAGGCCTATGGACTGAACAAGAAACCACCAAAAATTTTAACCAATCATCGTTCTCACAACACTGAGGACCAGTAATTCGAAATGACTTCTGCATGCATTTTATGCATTGGTAAAAGCACTATGATGAAAAGTGTAATATGTTTTCAGGTATCTCCTATACTAATAGAGCCACATGCTCACCGGTTTGCCACATGATGTAGGCCTATGGACTGAACAAGAAACCACCAAAAATTTTAACCAGTCATCGTTCTCACAACACTGAGGACCAGTCATTCGAAATGACTTCTCCATGCATTTTATGCATTGGTAAAAGCACTATGATGAAAAGTGTGATATGTTTTCAGGTATCTCCTATACTAATAGAGCCACATGCTCACCGGTTTGCCACATGATGTAGGCCTATGGACTGAACAAGAAACCACCAAAAATTTTAACCAGTCATCGTTCTCACAACACTGAGGACCAGTCATTCGAAATGACTTCTCCATGCATTTTATGCATTGGTAAAAGCACTATGATGAAAAGTGTGATATGTTTTCAGGTATCTCCTATACTAATAGAGCCACATGCTCACCGGTTTGCCACATGATGTAGGCCTATGGACTGAACAAGAAACCACCAAAAATTTTAACCAGTCATCGTTCTCACAACACTGAGGACCAGTCATTCGAAATGACTTCTCCATGCATTTTATGCATTGGTAAAAGCACTATGATGAAAAGTGTGATATGTTTTCAGGTATCTCCTATACTAATAGAGCCACATGCTCACCGGTTTGCCACATGATGTAGGCCTATGGACTGAACAAGAAACCACCAAAAATTTTAACCAGTCATCGTTCTCACAACACTGAGGACCAGTCATTCGAAATGACTTCTCCATGCATTTTATGCATTGGTAAAAGCACTATGATGAAAAGTGTGATATGTTTTCAGGTATCTCCTATACTAATAGAGCCACATGCTCACCGGTTTGCCACATGATGTAGGCCTATGGACTGAACAAGAAACCACCAAAAATTTTAACCAGTCATCGTTCTCACAACACTGAGGACCAGTCATTCGAAATGACTTCTCCATGCATTTTATGCATTGGTAAAAGCACTATGATGAAAAGTGTGATATGTTTTCGGGTATCTCCTATACTAATAGAGCCACATGCTCACCGGTTTGCCACATGATGTAGGCCTATGGACTGAACAAGAAACCACCAAAAATTTTAACCAGTCATCGTTCTCACAACACTGAGGACCAGTCATTCGAAATGACTTCTCCATGCATTTTATGCATTGGTAAAAGCACTATGATGAAAAGTGTGATATGTTTTCAGGTATCTCCTATACTAATAGAGCCACATGCTCACCGGTTTGCCACATGATGTAGGCCTATGGACTGAACAAGAAACCACCAAAAATTTTAACCAGTCATCGTTCTCACAACACTGAGGACCAGTCATTCGAAATGACTTCTCCATGCATTTTATGCATTGGTAAAAGCACTATGATGAAAAGTGTGATATGTTTTCAGGTATCTCCTATACTAATAGAGCCACATGCTCACCGGTTTGCCACATGATGTAGGCCTATGGACTGAACAAGAAACCACCAAAAATTTTAACCAGTCATCGTTCTCACAACACTGAGGACCAGTCATTCGAAATGACTTCTCCATGCATTTTATGCATTGGTAAAAGCACTATGATGAAAAGTGTGATATGTTTTCAGGTATCTCCTATACTAATAGAGCCACATGCTCACCGGTTTGCCACATGATGTAGGCCTATGGACTGAACAAGAAACCACCAAAAATTTTAACCAGTCATCGTTCTCACAACACTGAGGACCAGTCATTCGAAATGACTTCTCCATGCATTTTATGCATTGGTAAAAGCACTATGATGAAAAGTGTGATATGTTTTCAGGTATCTCCTATACTAATAGAGCCACATGCTCACCGGTTTGCCACATGATGTAGGCCTATGGACTGAACAAGAAACCACCAAAAATTTTAACCAGTCATCGTTCTCACAACACTGAGGACCAGTCATTCGAAATGACTTCTCCATGCATTTTATGCATTGGTAAAAGCACTATGATGAAAAGTGTGATATGTTTTCAGGTATCTCCTATACTAATAGAGCCACATGCTCACCGGTTTGCCACATGATGTAGGCCTATGGACTGAACAAGAAACCACCAAAAATTTTAACCAGTCATCGTTCTCACAACACTGAGGACCAGTCATTCGAAATGACTTCTCCATGCATTTTATGCATTGGTAAAAGCACTATGATGAAAAGTGTGATATGTTTTCAGGTATCTCCTATACTAATAGAGCCACATGCTCACCGGTTTGCCACATGATGTAGGCCTATGGACTGAACAAGAAACCACCAAAAATTTTAACCAGTCATCGTTCTCACAACACTGAGGACCAGTCATTCGAAATGACTTCTCCATGCATTTTATGCATTGGTAAAAGCACTATGATGAAAAGTGTGATATGTTTTCAGGTATCTCCTATTCTAATAGAGCCACATGCTCACCGGTTTGCCACATGATGTAGGCCTATGGACTGAACAAGAAACCACCAAAAATTTTAACCAGTCATCGTTCTCACAACACTGAGGACCAGTCATTCGAAATGACTTCTCCATGCATTTTATGCATTGGTAAAAGCACTATGATGAAAAGTGTGATATGTTTTCAGGTATCTCCTATACTAATAGAGCCACATGCTCACCGGTTTGCCACATGATGTAGGCCTATGGACTGAACAAGAAACCACCAAAAATTTTAACCAGTCATCGTTCTCACAACACTGAGGACCAGTCATTCGAAATGACTTCTCCATGCATTTTATGCATTGGTAAAAGCACTATGATGAAAAGTGTGATATGTTTTCAGGTATCTCCTATACTAATAGAGCCACATGCTCACCGGTTTGCCACATGATGTAGGCCTATGGACTGAACAAGAAACCACCAAAAATTTTAACCAGTCATCGTTCTCACAACACTGAGGACCAGTCATTCGAAATTACTTCTCCATGCATTTTATGCATTGGTAAAAGCACTATGATGAAAAGTGTGATATGTTTTCAGGTATCTCCTATACTAATAGAGCCACATGCTCACCGGTTTGCCACATGATGTAGGCCTATGGACTGAACAAGAAACCACCAAAAATTTTAACCAGTCATCGTTCTCACAACACTGAGGACCAGTCATTCGAAATGACTTCTCCATGCATTTTATGCATTGGTAAAAGCACTATGATGAAAAGTGTGATATGTTTTCAGGTATCTCCTATACTAATAGAGCCACATGCTCACCGGTTTGCCACATGATGTATGCCTATGGACTGAACAAGAAACCACCAAAAATTTTAACCAGTCATCGTTCTCACAACACTGAGGACCAGTAATTCGAAATGACTTCTGCATGCATTTTATGCATTGGTAAAAGCACTATGATGAAAAGTGTGATATGTTTTCAGGTATCTCCTATACTAATAGAGCCACATGCTCACCGGTTTGCCACATGATGTAGGCCTATGGACTGAACAAGAAACCACCAAAAATTTTAACCAGTCATCGTTGTCACAAAACTGAGGACCAGTCATTCGAAATGACTTCTCCATGCATTTTATGCATTGGTAAAAGCACTATGATGAAAAGTGTGATATGTTTTCAGGTATCTCCTATACTAATAGAGCCACATGCTCACCGGTTTGCCACATGATGTAGGCCTATGGACTGAACAAGAAACCAAAAAAAATTTTAACCAGTCATCGTTGTCACAACACTGAGGACCAGTCATTCGAAATGACTTCTCCATGCATTTTATGCATTGGTAAAAGCACTATGATGAAAAGTGTGATATGTTTTCAGGTATCTCCTATACTAATAGAGCCACATGCTCACCAGTTTGCCACATGATGTAGGCCTATGGACTGAACAAGAAACCACCAAAAATTTTAACCAGTCATCGTTCTCACAACACTGAGGACCAGTCATTCGAAATGACTTCTCCATGCATTTTATGCATTGGTAAAAGCACTATGATGAAAAGTGTGATATGTTTTCAGGTATCTCCTATACTAATAGAGCCACATGCTCACCGGTTTGCCACATGATGTAGGCCTATGGACTGAACAAGAAACCACCAAAAATTTTAACCAGTCATCGTTCTCACAACACTGAGGACCAGTCATTCGAAATGACTTCTCCATGCATTTTATGCATTGGTAAAAGCACTATGATGAAAAGTGTGATATGTTTTCAGGTATCTCCTATACTAATAGAGCCACATGCTCACCGGTTTGCCACATGATGTAGGCCTATGAACTGAACAAGAAACCACCAAAAATTTTAACCAGTCATCGTTGTCACAACACTGAGGACCAGTCATTCGAAATGACTTCTCCATGCATTTTATGCATTGGTAAAAGCACTATGATGAAAAGTGTGATATGTTTTCAGGTATCTCCTATACTAATAGAGCCACATGCTCACCGGTTTGCCACATGATGTAGGCCTATGGACTGAACAAGCAACCACCAAAAATTTTAACCAGTCATCGTTCTCACAACACTGAGGACCAGTCATTCGAAATGACTTCTCCATGCATTTTATGCATTGGTAAAAGCACTATGATGAAAAGTGTGATATGTTTTCAGGTATCTCCTATACTAATAGAGCCACATGCTCACCGGTTTGCCACATGATGTAGGCCTATGGACTGAACAAGAAACCACCAAAAATTTTAACCAGTCATCGTTCTCACAACACTGAGGACCAGTCATTCGAAATGACTTCTCCATGCATTTTATGCATTGGTAAAAGCACTATGATGAAAAGTGTGATATGTTTTCAGGTATCTCCTATACTAATAGAGCCACATGCTCACCGGTTTGCCACATGATGTAGGCCTATGGACTGAACAAGAAACCACCAAAAATTTTAACCAGTCATCGTTCTCACAACACTGAGGACCAGTCATTCGAAATGACTTCTCCATGCATTTTATGCATTGGTAAAAGCAATATGATGAAAAGTGTGATATGTTTTCAGGTATCTCCTATACTAATAGAGCCACATGCTCACCGGTTTGCCACATGATGTAGGCCTATGGACTGAACAAGAAACCACCAAAAATTTTAACCAGTCATCGTTCTCACAACACTGAGGACCAGTCATTCGAAATGACTTCTCCATGCATTTTATGCATTGGTAAAAGCACTATGATGAAAAGTGTGATATGTTTTCAGGTATCTCCTATACTAATAGAGCCACATGCTCACCGGTTTGCCACATGATGTAGGCCTATGGACTGAACAAGAAACCACCAAAAATTTTAACCAGTCATCGTTCTCACAACACTGAGGACCAGTCATTCGAAATGACTTCTCCATGCATTTTATGCATTGGTAAAAGCACTATGATGAAAAGTGTGATATGTTTTCAGGTATCTCCTATACTAATAGAGCCACATGCTCACCGGTTTGCCACATGATGTAGGCCTATGGACTGAACAAGAAACCACCAAAAATTTTAACCAATCATCGTTCTCACAACACTGAGGACCAGTAATTCGAAATGACTTCTGCATGCATTTTATGCATTGGTAAAAGCACTATGATGAAAAGTGTAATATGTTTTCAGGTATCTCCTATACTAATAGAGCCACATGCTCACCGGTTTGCCACATGATGTAGGCCTATGGACTGAACAAGAAACCACCAAAAATTTTAACCAGTCATCGTTCTCACAACACTGAGGACCAGTCATTCGAAATGACTTCTCCATGCATTTTATGCATTGGTAAAAGCACTATGATGAAAAGTGTGATATGTTTTCAGGTATCTCCTATACTAATAGAGCCACATGCTCACCGGTTTGCCACATGATGTAGGCCTATGGACTGAACAAGAAACCACCAAAAATTTTAACCAATCATCGTTCTCACAACACTGAGGACCAGTAATTCGAAATGACTTCTGCATGCATTTTATGCATTGGTAAAAGCACTATGATGAAAAGTGTAATATGTTTTCAGGTATCTCCTATACTAATAGAGCCACATGCTCACCGGTTTGCCACATGATGTAGGCCTATGGACTGAACAAGAAACCACCAAAAATTTTAACCAGTCATCGTTCTCACAACACTGAGGACCAGTCATTCGAAATGACTTCTCCATGCATTTTATGCATTGGTAAAAGCACTATGATGAAAAGTGTGATATGTTTTCAGGTATCTCCTATACTAATAGAGCCACATGCTCACCGGTTTGCCACATGATGTAGGCCTATGGACTGAACAAGAAACCACCAAAAATTTTAACCAGTCATCGTTCTCACAACACTGAGGACCAGTCATTCGAAATGACTTCTCCATGCATTTTATGCATTGGTAAAAGCACTATGATGAAAAGTGTGATATGTTTTCAGGTATCTCCTATACTAATAGAGCCACATGCTCACCGGTTTGCCACATGATGTAGGCCTATGGACTGAACAAGAAACCACCAAAAATTTTAACCAGTCATCGTTCTCACAACACTGAGGACCAGTCATTCGAAATGACTTCTCCATGCATTTTATGCATTGGTAAAAGCACTATGATGAAAAGTGTGATATGTTTTCAGGTATCTCCTATACTAATAGAGCCACATGCTCACCGGTTTGCCACATGATGTAGGCCTATGGACTGAACAAGAAACCACCAAAAATTTTAACCAGTCATCGTTCTCACAACACTGAGGACCAGTCATTCGAAATGACTTCTCCATGCATTTTATGCATTGGTAAAAGCACTATGATGAAAAGTGTGATATGTTTTCAGGTATCTCCTATACTAATAGAGCCACATGCTCACCGGTTTGCCACATGATGTAGGCCTATGGACTGAACAAGAAACCACCAAAAATTTTAACCAGTCATCGTTCTCACAACACTGAGGACCAGTCATTCGAAATGACTTCTCCATGCATTTTATGCATTGGTAAAAGCACTATGATGAAAAGTGTGATATGTTTTCGGGTATCTCCTATACTAATAGAGCCACATGCTCACCGGTTTGCCACATGATGTAGGCCTATGGACTGAACAAGAAACCACCAAAAATTTTAACCAGTCATCGTTCTCACAACACTGAGGACCAGTCATTCGAAATGACTTCTCCATGCATTTTATGCATTGGTAAAAGCACTATGATGAAAAGTGTGATATGTTTTCAGGTATCTCCTATACTAATAGAGCCACATGCTCACCGGTTTGCCACATGATGTAGGCCTATGGACTGAACAAGAAACCACCAAAAATTTTAACCAGTCATCGTTCTCACAACACTGAGGACCAGTCATTCGAAATGACTTCTCCATGCATTTTATGCATTGGTAAAAGCACTATGATGAAAAGTGTGATATGTTTTCAGGTATCTCCTATACTAATAGAGCCACATGCTCACCGGTTTGCCACATGATGTAGGCCTATGGACTGAACAAGAAACCACCAAAAATTTTAACCAGTCATCGTTCTCACAACACTGAGGACCAGTCATTCGAAATGACTTCTCCATGCATTTTATGCATTGGTAAAAGCACTATGATGAAAAGTGTGATATGTTTTCAGGTATCTCCTATACTAATAGAGCCACATGCTCACCGGTTTGCCACATGATGTAGGCCTATGGACTGAACAAGAAACCACCAAAAATTTTAACCAGTCATCGTTCTCACAACACTGAGGACCAGTCATTCGAAATGACTTCTCCATGCATTTTATGCATTGGTAAAAGCACTATGATGAAAAGTGTGATATGTTTTCAGGTATCTCCTATACTAATAGAGCCACATGCTCACCGGTTTGCCACATGATGTAGGCCTATGGACTGAACAAGAAACCACCAAAAATTTTAACCAGTCATCGTTCTCACAACACTGAGGACCAGTCATTCGAAATGACTTCTCCATGCATTTTATGCATTGGTAAAAGCACTATGATGAAAAGTGTGATATGTTTTCAGGTATCTCCTATACTAATAGAGCCACATGCTCACCGGTTTGCCACATGATGTAGGCCTATGGACTGAACAAGAAACCACCAAAAATTTTAACCAGTCATCGTTCTCACAACACTGAGGACCAGTCATTCGAAATGACTTCTCCATGCATTTTATGCATTGGTAAAAGCACTATGATGAAAAGTGTGATATGTTTTCAGGTATCTCCTATACTAATAGAGCCACATGCTCACCGGTTTGCCACATGATGTAGGCCTATGGACTGAACAAGAAACCACCAAAAATTTTAACCAGTCATCGTTCTCACAACACTGAGGACCAGTCATTCGAAATGACTTCTCCATGCATTTTATGCATTGGTAAAAGCACTATGATGAAAAGTGTGATATGTTTTCAGGTATCTCCTATTCTAATAGAGCCACATGCTCACCGGTTTGCCACATGATGTAGGCCTATGGACTGAACAAGAAACCACCAAAAATTTTAACCAGTCATCGTTCTCACAACACTGAGGACCAGTCATTCGAAATGACTTCTCCATGCATTTTATGCATTGGTAAAAGCACTATGATGAAAAGTGTGATATGTTTTCAGGTATCTCCTATACTAATAGAGCCACATGCTCACCGGTTTGCCACATGATGTAGGCCTATGGACTGAACAAGAAACCACCAAAAATTTTAACCAGTCATCGTTCTCACAACACTGAGGACCAGTCATTCGAAATGACTTCTCCATGCATTTTATGCATTGGTAAAAGCACTATGATGAAAAGTGTGATATGTTTTCAGGTATCTCCTATACTAATAGAGCCACATGCTCACCGGTTTGCCACATGATGTAGGCCTATGGACTGAACAAGAAACCACCAAAAATTTTAACCAGTCATCGTTCTCACAACACTGAGGACCAGTCATTCGAAATGACTTCTCCATGCATTTTATGCATTGGTAAAAGCACTATGATGAAAAGTGTGATATGTTTTCAGGTATCTCCTATACTAATAGAGCCACATGCTCACCGGTTTGCCACATGATGTAGGCCTATGGACTGAACAAGAAACCACCAAAAATTTTAACCAGTCATCGTTCTCACAACACTGAGGACCAGTCATTCGAAATGACTTCTCCATGCATTTTATGCATTGGTAAAAGCACTATGATGAAAAGTGTGATATGTTTTCAGGTATCTCCTATACTAATAGAGCCACATGCTCACCGGTTTGCCACATGATGTAGGCCTATGGACTGAACAAGAAACCACCAAAAATTTTAACCAGTCATCGTTCTCACAACACTGAGGACCAGTCATTCGAAATGACTTCTCCATGCATTTTATGCATTGGTAAAAGCACTATGATGAAAAGTGTGATATGTTTTCAGGTATCTCCTATACTAATAGAGCCACATGCTCACCGGTTTGCCACATGATGTAGGCCTATGGACTGAACAAGAAACCACCAAAAATTTTAACCAGTCATCGTTCTCACAACACTGAGGACCAGTCATTCGAAATTACTTCTCCATGCATTTTATGCATTGGTAAAAGCACTATGATGAAAAGTGTGATATGTTTTCAGGTATCTCCTATACTAATAGAGCCACATGCTCACCGGTTTGCCACATGATGTAGGCCTATGGACTGAACAAGAAACCACCAAAAATTTTAACCAGTCATCGTTCTCACAACACTGAGGACCAGTCATTCGAAATGACTTCTCCATGCATTTTATGCATTGGTAAAAGCACTATGATGAAAAGTGTGATATGTTTTCAGGTATCTCCTATACTAATAGAGCCACATGCTCACCGGTTTGCCACATGATGTATGCCTATGGACTGAACAAGAAACCACCAAAAATTTTAACCAGTCATCGTTCTCACAACACTGAGGACCAGTAATTCGAAATGACTTCTGCATGCATTTTATGCATTGGTAAAAGCACTATGATGAAAAGTGTGATATGTTTTCAGGTATCTCCTATACTAATAGAGCCACATGCTCACCGGTTTGCCACATGATGTAGGCCTATGGACTGAACAAGAAACCACCAAAAATTTTAACCAGTCATCGTTGTCACAAAACTGAGGACCAGTCATTCGAAATGACTTCTCCATGCATTTTATGCATTGGTAAAAGCACTATGATGAAAAGTGTGATATGTTTTCAGGTATCTCCTATACTAATAGAGCCACATGCTCACCGGTTTGCCACATGATGTAGGCCTATGGACTGAACAAGAAACCAAAAAAAATTTTAACCAGTCATCGTTGTCACAACACTGAGGACCAGTCATTCGAAATGACTTCTCCATGCATTTTATGCATTGGTAAAAGCACTATGATGAAAAGTGTGATATGTTTTCAGGTATCTCCTATACTAATAGAGCCACATGCTCACCAGTTTGCCACATGATGTAGGCCTATGGACTGAACAAGAAACCACCAAAAATTTTAACCAGTCATCGTTCTCACAACACTGAGGACCAGTCATTCGAAATGACTTCTCCATGCATTTTATGCATTGGTAAAAGCACTATGATGAAAAGTGTGATATGTTTTCAGGTATCTCCTATACTAATAGAGCCACATGCTCACCGGTTTGCCACATGATGTAGGCCTATGGACTGAACAAGAAACCACCAAAAATTTTAACCAGTCATCGTTCTCACAACACTGAGGACCAGTCATTCGAAATGACTTCTCCATGCATTTTATGCATTGGTAAAAGCACTATGATGAAAAGTGTGATATGTTTTCAGGTATCTCCTATACTAATAGAGCCACATGCTCACCGGTTTGCCACATGATGTAGGCCTATGAACTGAACAAGAAACCACCAAAAATTTTAACCAGTCATCGTTGTCACAACACTGAGGACCAGTCATTCGAAATGACTTCTCCATGCATTTTATGCATTGGTAAAAGCACTATGATGAAAAGTGTGATATGTTTTCAGGTATCTCCTATACTAATAGAGCCACATGCTCACCGGTTTGCCACATGATGTAGGCCTATGGACTGAACAAGCAACCACCAAAAATTTTAACCAGTCATCGTTCTCACAACACTGAGGACCAGTCATTCGAAATGACTTCTCCATGCATTTTATGCATTGGTAAAAGCACTATGATGAAAAGTGTGATATGTTTTCAGGTATCTCCTATACTAATAGAGCCACATGCTCACCGGTTTGCCCACATGATGTAGGCCTATGGACTGAACAAGAAACCACCAAAAATTGTTAACCAGTCATCGTTCTCACAACACTGAGGACCAGTCATTCGAAATGACTTCTCCATGCATTTTATGCATTGGTAAAAGCACTATGATGAAAAGTGTGATATGTTTTTCAGGTATCTCCTATACTAATAGAGCCACATGCTCACCGGTTTGCCACATGATGTAGGCCTATGGACTGAACAAGAAACCACCAAAAATTTTAACCAGTCATCGTTCTCACAACACTGAGGGACCAGTCATTCGAAATGACTTCTCCATGCATTTTATGCATTGGTAAAAGCAATATGATGAAAAGTGTGATATGTTTTCAGGTATCTCCTATACTAATAGAGCCACATGCTCACCGGTTTGCCACATGATGTAGGCCTATGGACTGAACAAGAAACCACCAAAAATTTTAACCAAGTCATCGTTCTCACAACACTGAGGACCAGTCATTCGAAATGACTTCTCCATGCATTTTATGCATTGGTAAAAGCACTATGATGAAAAGTGTGATATGTTTTCAGGTATCTCCTATACTAATAGAGCCACATGCTCACCGGTTTGCCACATGATGTAGGCCTATGGACTGAACAAGAAACCACCAAAAATTTTAACCAGTCATCGTTCTCACAACACTGAGGACCAGTCATTCGAAATGACTTCTCCATGCATTTTATGCATTGGTAAAAGCACTATGATGAAAAGTGTGATATGTTTTCAGGTATCTCCCTATACTAATAGAGCCACATGCTCACCGGTTTGCCACATGATGTAGGCCTATGGACTGAACAAGAAACCACCAAAAATTTTAACCAATCATCGTTCTCACAACACTGAGGACCAGTAATTCGAAATGACTTCTGCATGCATTTTATGCATTGGTAAAAGCACTATGATGAAAAGTGTAATATGTTTTCAGGTATCTCCTATACTAATAGAGCCACATGCTCACCGGTTTGCCACATGATGTAGGCCTATGGACTGAACAAGAAACCACCAAAAATTTTAACCAGTCATCGTTCTCACAACACTGAGGACCAGTCATTCGAAATGACTTCTCCATGCATTTTATGCATTGGTAAAAGCACTATGATGAAAAGTGTGATATGTTTTCAGGTATCTCCTATACTAATAGAGCCACATGCTCACCGGTTTGCCACATGATGTAGGCCTATGGACTGAACAAGAAACCACCAAAAATTTTAACCAATCATCGTTCTCACAACACTGAGGACCAGTAATTCGAAATGACTTCTGCATGCATTTTATGCATTGGTAAAAGCACTATGATGAAAAGTGTAATATGTTTTCAGGTATCTCCTATACTAATAGAGCCACATGCTCACCGGTTTGCCACATGATGTAGGCCTATGGACTGAACAAGAAACCACCAAAAATTTTAACCAGTCATCGTTCTCACAACACTGAGGACCAGTCATTCGAAATGACTTCTCCATGCATTTTATGCATTGGTAAAAAGCACTTATGATGAAAAGTGTGATATGTTTTCAGGTATCTCCTATACTAATAGAGCCACATGCTCACGCGTTTGCCACATGATGTAGGCCTATGGACTGAACAAGAAACCACCAAAAATTTTAACCAGTCATCGTTCTCACAACACTGAGGACCAGTCATTCGAAATGACTTCTCCATGCATTTTATGCATTGGTAAAAGCACTATGATGAAAAGTGTGATATGTTTTCAGGTATCTCCTATACTAATGAGAGCCACATGCTCACCGGTTTGCCACATGATGTAGGCCTATGGACTGAACAAGAAACCACCAAAAATTTTAACCAGTCATCGTTCTCACAACACTGAGGACCAGTCATTCGAAATGACTTCTCCATGCATTTTATGCATTGGTAAAAGCACTATGATGAAAAGTGTGATATGTTTTCAGGTATCTCCTATACTAATAGAGCCACATGCTCACCGGTTTGCCACATGATGTAGGCCTATGGACTGAACAAGAAACCACCAAAAAATTTTAACCAGTCATCGTTCTCACAACACTGAGGACCAGTCATTCGAAATGACTTCTCCATGCATTTTATGCATTGGTAAAAAGCACTATGATGAAAAGTGTGATATGTTTTCAGGTATCTCCTATACTAATAGAGCCACATGCTCACCGGTTTGCCACATGATGTAGGCCTATGGACTGAACAAGAAACCACCAAAATTTTAACCAGTCATCGTTCTCACAACACTGAGGACCAGTCATTCGAAATGACTTCTCCATGCATTTTATGCATTGGTAAAAGCACTATGATGAAAAGTGTGATATGTTTTCGGGTATCTCCTATACTAATAGAGCCCACATGCTCACCGGTTTGCCACATGATGTAGGCCTATGGACTGAACAAGAAACCACCAAAAATTTTAACCAGTCATCGTTCTCACAACACTGAGGACCAGTCCATTCGAAATGACTTCTCCATGCATTTTATGCATTGGTAAAAGCACTATGATGAAAAGTGTGATATGTTTTCAGGTATCTCCTATACTAATAGAGCCACATGCTCACCGGTTTGCCACATGATGTAGGCCTATGGACTGAACAAGAAACCACCAAAAATTTTAACCAGTCATCGTTCTCACAACACTGAGGACCAGTCATTCGAAATGACTTCTCCATGCATTTTATGCATTGGTAAAAGCACTATGATGAAAAGTGTGATATGTTTTCAGGTATCTCCTATACTAATAGAGCCACATGCTCACCGGTTTGCCACATGATGTAGGCCTATGGACTGAACAAGAAACCACCAAAAATTTTTAACCAGTCATCGTTCTCACAACACTGAGGACCAGTCATTCGAAATGACTTCTCCATGCATTTTATGCATTGGTAAAAGCACTATGATGAAAAGTGTGATATGTTTTCAGGTATCTCCTATACTAATAGAGCCACATGCTCACCGGTTTGCCACATGATGTAGGCCCTATGGACTGAACAAGAAACCACCAAAAATTTTAACCAGTCATCGTTCTCACAACACTGAGGACCAGTCATTCGAAATGACTTCTCCATGCATTTTATGCATTGGTAAAAGCACTATGATGAAAAGTGTGATATGTTTTTCAGGTATCTCCTATACTAATAGAGCCACATGCTCACCGGTTTGCCACATGATGTAGGCCTATGGACTGAACAAGAAACCACCAAAAATTTTAACCAGTCATCGTTCTCACAACACTGAGGACCAGTCATTCGAAATGACTTCTCCATGCATTTTATGCATTGGTAAAAGCACTATGATGAAAAGTGTGATATGTTTTCAGGTATCTCCTATACTAATAGAGCCACATGCTCACCGGTTTGCACATGATGTAGGCCTATGGACTGAACAAGAAACCACCAAAAATTTTAACCAGTCATCGTTCTCGACAACACTGAGGACCAGTCATTCGAAATGACTTCTCCATGCATTTTATGCATTGGTAAAAGCACTATGATGAAAAGTGTGATATGTTTTCAGGTATCTCCTATACTAATAGAGCCACATGCTCAACCGGTTTTGCCACATGATGTAGGCCTATGGACTGAACAAGAAACCACCAAAAATTTTAACCAGTCATCGTTCTCACAACACTGAGGACCAGTCATTCGAAATGACTTCTCCATGCATTTTATGCATTGGTAAAAGCACTATGATGAAAAGTGTGATATGTTTTCAGGTATCTCCTATTCTAATAGAGCCACATGCTCACCGGTTTGCCACATGATGTAGGCCTATGGACTGAACAAGAAACCACCAAAAATTTTAACCAGTCATCGTTCTCACAACACTGAGGACCAGTCATTCGAAATGACTTCTCCATGCATTTTATGCATTGGTAAAAGCACTATGATGAAAAGTGTGATATGTTTTCAGGTATCTCCTATACTAATAGAGCCACATGCTCACCGGTTTGCCACATGATGTAGGCCTATGGACTGAACAAGAAACCACCAAAAATTTTAACCAGTCATCGTTCTCACAACACTGAGGACCAGTCATTCGAAATGACTTCTCCATGCATTTTATGCATTGGTAAAAGCACTATGATGAAAAGTGTGATATGTTTTCAGGTATCTCCTATACTAATAGAGCCACATGCTCACCGGTTTGCCACATGATGTAGGCCTATGGACTGAACAAGAAACCACCAAAAATTTTAACCAGTCATCGTTCTCACAACACTGAGGACCAGTCATTCGAATTACTTCTCCATGCATTTTATGCATTGGTAAAAGCACTATGATGAAAAGTGTGATATGTTTTCAGGTATCTCTCCCTATACTAATAGAGCCACATGCTCACCGGTTTGCCACATGATGTAGGCCTATGGACTGAACAAGAAACCACCAAAAATTTTAACCAGTCATCGTTCTCACAACACTGAGGACCAGTCATTCGAAATGACTTCTCCATGCATTTTATGCATTGGTAAAAGCACTATGATGAAAAGTGTGATATGTTTTCAGGTATCTCCTATACTAATAGAGCCACATGCTCACCGGTTTGCCACATGATGTATGCCTATGGACTGAACAAGAAACCACCAAAAATTTTAACCAGTCATCGTTCTCACAACACTGAGGACCAGTAATTCGAAATGACTTCTGCATGCATTTTATGCATTGGTAAAAGCACTATGATGAAAAGTGTGATATGTTTTCAGGTATCTCCTATACTAATAGAGCCACATGCTCACCGGTTTGCCACATGATGTATGGCCTATGGACTGAACAAGAAACCACCAAAAATTTTAACCAGTCATCGTTCTCACAACACTGAGGACCAGTCATTCGAAATGACTTCTCCATGCATTTTATGCATTGGTAAAAGCACTATGATGAAAAGTGTGATATGTTTTCAGGTATCTCCTATACTAATAGAGCCACATGCTCACCGGTTTGCCACATGATGTAGGCCTATGGACTGAACAAGAAACCACCAAAAATTTTAACCAGTCATCGTTCTCACAACACTGAGGACCAGTCATTCGAAATGACTTCTCCATGCATTTTATGCATTGGTAAAAGCACTATGATGAAAAGTGTGATATGTTTTCAGGTATCTCCCTATACTAATAGAGCCACATCCTCACCGGTTTGCCACATGATGTAGGCCTATGGACTGAACAAGAAACCACCAAAAATTTTAACCTGTCATCGTTCTCACAACACTGAGGACCAGTCATTCGAAATGACTTCTCCATGCATTTTATGCATTGGTAAAAGCACTATGATGAAAAGTGTGATATGTTTTCAGGTATCTCCTATACTAATAGAGCCACATCCTCACCGGTTTGCCACATGATGTAGGCCTATGGACTGAACAAGAAACCACCAAAAATTTTAACCTGTCATCGTTCTCACAACACTGAGGACCAGTCATTCGAAATGACTTCTCCATGCATTTTATGCATTGGTAAAAGCACTATGATGAAAAGTGTGATATGTTTTCAGGGTATCTCCTATACTAATAGAGCCCACATGCTCACCGGTTTGCCACATGATGTAGGCCTATGGACTGAACAAGAAACCACGCAAAAATTTTAACCAGTCATCGTTCTCACAACACTGAGGACCAGTCATTCGAAATGACTTCTCCATGCATTTTATGCATTGGTAAAAGCACTATGATGAAAAGTGTGCTATGTTTTCAGGTATCTCCCTATACTAATAGAGCCACATGCTCACCGGTTTGCCACATGATGTAGGGGCCTATGGACTGAACAAGAAACCACCAAAAATTTTAACCAGTCATCGTTCTCACAACACTGAGGACCAGTCATTCGAAATGACTTCTCCATGCATTTTATGCATTGGTAAAAGCACTATGATGAAAAGTGTGATATGTTTTCAGGTATCTCCTATACTAATAGAGCCACATGCTCACCGGTTTGCCACATGATGTAGGCCTATGGACTGAACAAGAAACCACCAAAAATTTTAACCAGTCATCGTTCTCACAACACTGAGGACCAGTCATTCGAAATGACTTCTCCATGCATTTTATGCATTGGTAAAAGCACTATGATGAAAAGTGTGATATGTTTTCAGGTATCTCCTATACTAATAGAGCCACATGCTCACCGGTTTGCCACATGATGTAGGCCTATGGACTGAACAAGAAACCACCAAAAATTTTAACCAGTCATCGTTCTCACAACACTGAGGACCAGTCATTCGAAATGACTTCTCCATGCATTTTATGCATTGGTAAAAGCACTATGATGAAAAGTGTGATATGTTTTCAGGTATCTCCTATACTAATAGAGCCACATGCTCACCGGTTTGCCACATGATGTAGGCCTATGGACTGAACAAGAAACCACCAAAAATTTTAACCAGTCATCGTTCTCACAACACTGAGGACCAGTCATTCGAAATGACTTCTCCATGCATTTTATGCATTGGTAAAAGCACTATGATGAAAAGTGTGATATGTTTTCAGGTATCTCCTATACTAATAGAGCCACATGCTCACCGGTTTGCCACATGATGTAGGCCTATGGAGCTGAACAAGAAACCACCAAAAATTTTAACCAGTCTTCGTTCTCACAACACTGAGGACCAGTCATTCGAAATGACTTCTCCATGCATTTTATGCATTGGTAAAAGCACTATGATGAAAAGTGTGATATGTTTTCAGGTATCTCCTATACTAATAGAGCCACATGCCCACCGGTTTGCCACATGATGTAGGCCTATGGACTGAACAAGAAACCACCAAAAATTTTAACCAGTCATCGTTCTCACAACACTGAGGACCAGTCATTCGAAATGACTTCTCCATGCATTTTATGCATTGGTAAAAGCACTATGATGAAAAGTGTGATATGTTTTCAGGGTATCTCCTATACTAATAGAGCCACATGCTCACCGGTTTGCCACATGATGTAGGCCTATGGACTGAACAAGAAACCACCAAAAATTTTAACCAGTCATCGTTCTCACAACACTGAGGACCAGTCATTCGAAATGACTTCTCCATGCATTTTATGCATTGGTAAAAGCACTATGATGAAAAGTGTGATATGTTTTCAGGTATCTCTTATACTAATAGAGCCACATGCTCACCGGTTTGCCACATGATGTAGGCCTATGGACTGAACAAGAAACCACCAAAAATTTTAACCAGTCATCGTTCTCACAACACTGAGGACCAGTCATTCGAAATGACTTCTCCATGCATTTTATGCATTGGTAAAAGCACTATGATGAAAAGTGTGATATGTTTTCAGGTATCTCCTATACTAATAGAGCCACATGCTCACCGGTTTGCCACATGATGTAGGCCTATGGACTGAACAAGAAACCACCAAAAATTTTAACCAGTCATCGTTCTCACAACACTGAGGACCAGTCATTCGAAATGACTTCTCCATGCATTTTATGCATTGGTAAAAGCACTATGATGAAAAGTGTGATATGTTTTCAGGTATCTCCTATACTAATAGAGCCACATGCTCACCGGTTTGCCACATGATGTAGGCCTATGGACTGAACAAGAAAACCACCAAAAATTTTAACCAGTCATCGTTCTCACAACACTGAGGACCAGTCATTCGAAATGACTTCTCCCATGCATTTTATGCATTGGTAAAAGCACTATGATGAAAAGTGTGATATGTTTTCAGGTATCTCCTATACTAATAGAGCCACATGCTCACCGGTTTGCCACATGATGTAGGCCTATGGACTGAACAAGAAACCACCAAAAATTTTAACCAGTCATCGTTCTCACAACACTGAGGACCAGTCATTCGAAATGACTTCTCCATGCATTTTATGCATTGGTAAAAGCACTATGATGAAAAGTGTGATATGTTTTCAGGTATCTCCTATAATAATAGAGCCACATGCTCACCGGTTTGCCACATGATGTAGGCCTATGGACTGAACAAGAAACCACCAAAAATTTTAACCAGTCATCGTTCTCACTACACTGAGGACCAGTCATTCGAAATGACTTCTCCATGCATTTTATGCATTGGTAAAAGCACTATGATGAAAAGTGTGATATGTTTTCAGGTATCTCCTATACTAATAGAGCCACATGCTCACCGGTTTGCCACATGATGTAGGCCTATGGACTGAACAAAAAACCACCAAAATTTTAACCAGTCATCGTTCTCACAACACTGAGGACCAGTCATTCGAAATGACTTCTCCATGCATTTTATGCATTGGTAAAAAGCACTATGATGAAAAGTGTGATATGTTTTCAGGTATCTCCTATACTAATAGAGCCACATGCTCACCGGTTTGCCACATGATGTAGGCCTATGGACTGAACAAGAAACCACCAAAAATTTTAACCAGTCATCGTTCTCACAACACTGAGGACCAGTCATTCGAAATGACTTCTCCATGCATTTTATGCATTGGTAAAAGCACTATGATGAAAAGTGTGATTATGTTTTCAGGTATCTCCTATACTAATAGAGCCACATGCTCACCGGTTTGCCACATGATGTAGGCCTATGGACTGAACAAGAAACCACCAAAAATTTTTAACCAGTCATCGTTCTCACAACACTGAGGACCAGTCATTCGAAATGACTTCTCCATGCATTTTATGCATTGGTAAAAGCACTATGATGAAAAGTGTGATATGTTTTCAGGTATCTCCTATACTAATAGAGCCACATGATCACCGGTTTGCCACATGATGTAGGCCTATGGACTGAACAAGAAACCACCAAAAATTTTAACCAGTCATCGTTCTCACAACACTGAGGACCAGTCATTCGAAATGACTTCTCCATGCATTTTATGCATTGGTAAAAGCACTATGATGAAAAGTGTGATATGTTTTCAGGTATCTCCTATACTAATAGAGCCACATGCTCACCGGTTTGCCACATGATGTAGGCCTATGGACTGAACAAGAAACCACCAAAAATTTTAACCAGTCATCGTTCTCACAACACTGAGGACCAGTCATTCGAAATGACTTCTCCATGCATTTTATGCATTGGTAAAAGCACTATGATGAAAAGTGTGATATGTTTTCAGGTATCTCCTATACTAATAGAGCCACATGCTCACCGGTTTGCCACATGATGTAGGCCTATGGACTGAACAAGAAACCACCAAAAATTTTAACCAGTCATCGTTCTCACAACACTGAGGACCAGTCATTCGAAATGACTTCTCCATGCATTTTTATGCATTGGTAAAAGCACTATGATGAAAAGTGTGATATGTTTTCAGGTATCTCCTATACTAATAGAGCCACATGCTCACCGGTTTGCCACATGATGTAGGCCTATGGACTGAACAAGAAACCACCAAAAATTTTAACCAGTCATCGTTCTCACAACACTGAGGACCAGTCATTCGAAATGACTTCTCCATGCATTTTATGCATTGGTAAAAGCACTATGATGAAAAGTGTGATATGTTTTCAGGTATCTCCTATACTAATTGAGCCACATGCTCACCGGTTTGCCACATGATGTAGGCCTATGGACTGAACAAGAAACCACCAAAAATTTTAACCAGTCATCGTTCTCACAACACTGAGGACCAGTCATTCGAAATGACTTCTCCATGCATTTTATGCATTGGTAAAAGCACTATGATGAAAAGTGTGATATGTTTTCAGGTATCTCCTATACTAATAGAGCCACATGCTCACCGGTTTGCCACATGATGTAGGCCTATGGACTGAACAAGAAACCACCAAAAATTTTAACCAGTCATCGTTCTCACAACACTGAGGACCAGTCATTCGAAATGACTTCTCCATGCATTTTATGCATTGGTAAAAGCACTATGATGAAAAGTGTGATATGTTTTCAGGTATCTCCTATACTAATAGAGCCACATGCTCACCGGTTTGCCACATGACATGATGTAGGCCTATGGACTGAACAAGAAACCACCAAAAATTTTAACCAGTCATCGTTCTCACAACACTGAGGACCAGTCATTCGAAATGACTTCTCCATGCATTTTATGCATTGGTAAAAGCACTATGATGAAAAGTGTGATATGTTTTCAGGTATCTCCTATACTAATAGAGCCACATGCTCACCGGTTTGCCACATGATGTAGGCCTATGGACTGAACAAGAAACCACCAAAAATTTTAACCAGTCATCGTTCTCACAACACTGAGGACCAGTCATTCGAAATGACTTCTCCATGCATTTTATGCATTGGTAAAAGCACTATGATGAAAAGTGTGATATGTTTTCAGGTATCTCCTATACTAATAGAGCCACATGCTCACCGGTTTGCCACATGATGTAGGCCTATGGACTGAACAAGAAACCACCAAAAATTTTAACCAGTCATCGTTCTCACAACACTGAGGACCAGTCATTCGAAATGACTTCTCCATGCATTTTATGCATTGGTAAAAGCACTATGATGAAAAGTGTGATATGTTTTCAGGTATCTCCTATACTAATAGAGCCACATGCTCACCGGTTTGCCACATGATGTAGGCCTATGGACTGAACAAGAAACCACCAAAAATTTTAACCAGTCATCGTTCTCACAACACTGAGGACCAGTCATTCGAAATGACTTCTCCATGCATTTTATGCATTGGTAAAAGCACTATGATGAAAAGTGTGATATGTTTTCAGGTATCTCCTATACTAATAGAGCCACATGCTCACCGGTTTGCCACATGATGTAGGCCTATGGACTGAACAAGAAACCACCAAAAATTTTAACCAGTCATCGTTCTCACAACACTGAGGACCAGTCATTCGAAATGACTTCTCCATGCATTTTATGCATTGGTAAAAGCACTATGATGAAAAGTGTGATATGTTTTCAGGTATCTCCTATACTAATAGAGCCACATGCTCACCGGTTTGCCACATGATGTAGGCCTATGGACTGAACAAGAAACCACCAAAAATTTTAACCAGTCATCGTTCTCACAACACTGAGGACCAGTCATTCGAAATGACTTCTCCATGCATTTTATGCATTGGTAAAAGCACTATGATGAAAAGTGTGATATGTTTTCAGGTATCTCCTATACTAATAGAGCCACATGCTCACCGGTTTGCCACATGATGTAGGCCTATGGACTGAACAAGAAACCACCAAAAATTTTAACCAGTCATCGTTCTCACAACACTGAGGACCAGTCATTCGAAATGACTTCTCCATGCATTTTATGCATTGGTAAAAGCACTATGATGAAAAGTGTGATATGTTTTCAGGTATCTCCTATACTAATAGAGCCACATGCTCACCGGTTTGCCACATGATGTAGGCCTATGGACTGAACAAGAAACCACCAAAAATTTTAACCAGTCATCGTTCTCACAACACTGAGGACCAGTCATTCGAAATGACTTCTCCATGCATTTTATGCATTGGTAAAAGCACTATGATGAAAAGTGTGATATGTTTTCAGGTATCTCCTATACTAATAGAGCCACATGCTCACCGGTTTGCCACATGATGTAGGCCTATGGACTGAACAAGAAACCACCAAAAATTTTAACCAGTCATCGTTCTCACAACACTGAGGACCAGTCATTCGAAATGACTTCTCCATGCATTTTATGCATTGGTAAAAGCACTATGATGAAAAGTGTGATATGTTTTCAGGTATCTCCTATACTAATAGAGCCACATGCTCACCGGTTTGCCACATGATGTAGGCCTATGGACTGAACAAGAAACCACCAAAAATTTTAACCAGTCATCGTTCTCACAACACTGAGGACCAGTCATTCGAAATGACTTCTCCATGCATTTTATGCATTGGTAAAAGCACTATGATGAAAAGTGTGATATGTTTTCAGGTATCTCCTATACTAATAGAGCCACATGCTCACCGGTTTGCCACATGATGTAGGCCTATGGACTGAACAAGAAACCACCAAAAATTTTAACCAGTCATCGTTCTCACAACACTGAGGACCAGTCATTCGAAATGACTTCTCCATGCATTTTATGCATTGGTAAAAGCACTATGATGAAAAGTGTGATATGTTTTCAGGTATCTCCTATACTAATAGAGCCACATGCTCACCGGTTTGCCACATGATGTAGGCCTATGGACTGAACAAGAAACCACCAAAAATTTTAACCAGTCATCGTTCTCACAACACTGAGGACCAGTCATTCGAAATGACTTCTCCATGCATTTTATGCATTGGTAAAAGCACTATGATGAAAAGTGTGATATGTTTTCAGGTATCTCCTATACTAATAGAGCCACATGCTCACCGGTTTGCCACATGATGTAGGCCTATGGACTGAACAAGAAACCACCAAAAATTTTAACCAGTCATCGTTCTCACAACACTGAGGACCAGTCATTCGAAATGACTTCTCCATGCATTTTATGCATTGGTAAAAGCACTATGATGAAAAGTGTGATATGTTTTCAGGTATCTCCTATACTAATAGAGCCACATGCTCACCGGTTTGCCACATGATGTAGGCCTATGGACTGAACAAGAAACCACCAAAAATTTTAACCAGTCATCGTTCTCACAACACTGAGGACCAGTCATTCGAAATGACTTCTCCATGCATTTTATGCATTGGTAAAAGCACTATGATGAAAAGTGTGATATGTTTTCAGGTATCTCCTATACTAATAGAGCCACATGCTCACCGGTTTGCCACATGATGTAGGCCTATGGACTGAACAAGAAACCACCAAAAATTTTAACCAGTCATCGTTCTCACAACACTGAGGACCAGTCATTCGAAATGACTTCTCCATGCATTTTATGCATTGGTAAAAGCACTATGATGAAAAGTGTGATATGTTTTCAGGTATCTCCTATACTAATAGAGCCACATGCTCACCGGTTTGCCACATGATGTAGGCCTATGGACTGAACAAGAAACCACCAAAAATTTTAACCAGTCATCGTTCTCACAACACTGAGGACCAGTCATTCGAAATGACTTCTCCATGCATTTTATGCATTGGTAAAAGCACTATGATGAAAAGTGTGATATGTTTTCAGGTATCTCCTATACTAATAGAGCCACATGCTCACCGGTTTGCCACATGATGTAGGCCTATGGACTGAACAAGAAACCACCAAAAATTTTAACCAGTCATCGTTCTCACAACACTGAGGACCAGTCATTCGAAATGACTTCTCCATGCATTTTATGCATTGGTAAAAGCACTATGATGAAAAGTGTGATATGTTTTCAGGTATCTCCTATACTAATAGAGCCACATGCTCACCGGTTTGCCACATGATGTAGGCCTATGGACTGAACAAGAAACCACCAAAAATTTTAACCAGTCATCGTTCTCACAACACTGAGGACCAGTCATTCGAAATGACTTCTCCATGCATTTTATGCATTGGTAAAAGCACTATGATGAAAAGTGTGATATGTTTTCAGGTATCTCCTATACTAATAGAGCCACATGCTCACCGGTTTGCCACATGATGTAGGCCTATGGACTGAACAAGAAACCACCAAAAATTTTAACCAGTCATCGTTCTCACAACACTGAGGACCAGTCATTCGAAATGACTTCTCCATGCATTTTATGCATTGGTAAAAGCACTATGATGAAAAGTGTGATATGTTTTCAGGTATCTCCTATACTAATAGAGCCACATGCTCACCGGTTTGCCACATGATGTAGGCCTATGGACTGACACAAGAAACCACCACAAAATTCTTAACCAGTCATCGTTCTCACAACACTGAGGACCAGTCATTCGAAATGACTTCTCCATGCATTTTATGCATTGGTAAAAGCACTATGATGAAAAGTGTGATATGTTTTCAGGTATCTCCTATACTAATAGAGCCACATGCTCACCGGTTTGCCACATGATGTAGGCCTATGGACTGAACAAGAAACCACCAAAAATTTTAACCAGTCATCGTTCTCACAACACTGAGGACCAGTCATTCGAAATGACTTCTCCATGCATTTTATGCATTGGTAAAAGCACTATGATGAAAAGTGTGATATGTTTTCAGGTATCTCCTATACTAATAGAGCCACATGCTCACCGGTTTGCCACATGATGTAGGCCTATGGACTGAACAAGAAACCACCAAAAATTTTAACCAGTCATCGTTCTCACAACACTGAGGACCAGTCATTCGAAATGACTTCTCCATGCATTTTATGCATTGGTAAAAGCACTATGATGAAAAGTGTGATATGTTTTCAGGTATCTCCTATACTAATAGAGCCACATGCTCACCGGTTTGCCACATGATGTAGGCCTATGGACTGAACAAGAAACCACCAAAAATTTTAACCAGTCATCGTTCTCACAACACTGAGGACCAGTCATTCGAAATGACTTCTCCATGCATTTTATGCATTGGTAAAAGCACTATGATGAAAAGTGTGATATGTTTTCAGGTATCTCCTATACTAATAGAGCCACATGCTCACCGGTTTGCCACATGATGTAGGCCTATGGACTGAACAAGAAACCACCAAAAATTTTAACCAGTCATCGTTCTCACAACACTGAGGACCAGTCATTCGAAATGACTTCTCCATGCATTTTATGCATTGGTAAAAGCACTATGATGAAAAGTGTGATATGTTTTCAGGTATCTCCTATACTAATAGAGCCACATGCTCACCGGTTTGCCACATGATGTAGGCCTATGGACTGAACAAGAAACCACCAAAAATTTTAACCAGTCATCGTTCTCACAACACTGAGGACCAGTCATTCGAAATGACTTCTCCATGCATTTTATGCATTGGTAAAAGCACTATGATGAAAAGTGTGATATGTTTTCAGGTATCTCCTATACTAATAGAGCCACATGCTCACCGGTTTGCCACATGATGTAGGCCTATGGACTGAACAAGAAACCACCAAAAATTTTAACCAGTCATCGTTCTCACAACACTGAGGACCAGTCATTCGAAATGACTTCTCCATGCATTTTATGCATTGGTAAAAGCACTATGATGAAAAGTGTGATATGTTTTCAGGTATCTCCTATACTAATAGAGCCACATGCTCACCGGTTTGCCACATGATGTAGGCCTATGGACTGAACAAGAAACCACCAAAAATTTTAACCAGTCATCGTTCTCACAACACTGAGGACCAGTCATTCGAAATGACTTCTCCATGCATTTTATGCATTGGTAAAAGCACTATGATGAAAAGTGTGATATGTTTTCAGGTATCTCCTATACTAATAGAGCCACATGCTCACCGGTTTGCCACATGATGTAGGCCTATGGACTGAACAAGAAACCACCAAAAATTTTAACCAGTCATCGTTCTCACAACACTGAGGACCAGTCATTCGAAATGACTTCTCCATGCATTTTATGCATTGGTAAAAGCACTATGATGAAAAGTGTGATATGTTTTCAGGTATCTCCTATACTAATAGAGCCACATGCTCACCGGTTTGCCACATGATGTAGGCCTATGGACTGAACAAGAAACCACCAAAAATTTTAACCAGTCATCGTTCTCACAACACTGAGGACCAGTCATTCGAAATGACTTCTCCATGCATTTTATGCATTGGTAAAAGCACTATGATGAAAAGTGTGATATGTTTTCAGGTATCTCCTATACTAATAGAGCCACATGCTCACCGGTTTGCCACATGATGTAGGCCTATGGACTGAACAAGAAACCACCAAAAATTTTAACCAGTCATCGTTCTCACAACACTGAGGACCAGTCATTCGAAATGACTTCTCCATGCATTTTATGCATTGGTAAAAGCACTATGATGAAAAGTGTGATATGTTTTCAGGTATCTCCTATACTAATAGAGCCACATGCTCACCGGTTTGCCACATGATGTAGGCCTATGGACTGAACAAGAAACCACCAAAAATTTTAACCAGTCATCGTTCTCACAACACTGAGGACCAGTCATTCGAAATGACTTCTCCATGCATTTTATGCATTGGTAAAAGCACTATGATGAAAAGTGTGATATGTTTTCAGGTATCTCCTATACTAATAGAGCCACATGCTCACCGGTTTGCCACATGATGTAGGCCTATGGACTGAACAAGAAACCACCAAAAATTTTAACCAGTCATCGTTCTCACAACACTGAGGACCAGTCATTCGAAATGACTTCTCCATGCATTTTATGCATTGGTAAAAGCACTATGATGAAAAGTGTGATATGTTTTCAGGTATCTCCTATACTAATAGAGCCACATGCTCACCGGTTTGCCACATGATGTAGGCCTATGGACTGAACAAGAAACCACCAAAAATTTTAACCAGTCATCGTTCTCACAACACTGAGGACCAGTCATTCGAAATGACTTCTCCATGCATTTTATGCATTGGTAAAAGCACTATGATGAAAAGTGTGATATGTTTTCAGGTATCTCCTATACTAATAGAGCCACATGCTCACCGGTTTGCCACATGATGTAGGCCTATGGACTGAACAAGAAACCACCAAAAATTTTAACCAGTCATCGTTCTCACAACACTGAGGACCAGTCATTCGAAATGACTTCTCCATGCATTTTATGCATTGGTAAAAGCACTATGATGAAAAGTGTGATATGTTTTCAGGTATCTCCTATACTAATAGAGCCACATGCTCACCGGTTTGCCACATGATGTAGGCCTATGGACTGAACAAGAAACCACCAAAAATTTTAACCAGTCATCGTTCTCACAACACTGAGGACCAGTCATTCGAAATGACTTCTCCATGCATTTTATGCATTGGTAAAAGCACTATGATGAAAAGTGTGATATGTTTTCAGGTATCTCCTATACTAATAGAGCCACATGCTCACCGGTTTGCCACATGATGTAGGCCTATGGACTGAACAAGAAACCACCAAAAATTTTAACCAGTCATCGTTCTCACAACACTGAGGACCAGTCATTCGAAATGACTTCTCCATGCATTTTATGCATTGGTAAAAGCACTATGATGAAAAGTGTGATATGTTTTCAGGTATCTCCTATACTAATAGAGCCACATGCTCACCGGTTTGCCACATGATGTAGGCCTATGGACTGAACAAGAAACCACCAAAAATTTTAACCAGTCATCGTTCTCACAACACTGAGGACCAGTCATTCGAAATGACTTCTCCATGCATTTTATGCATTGGTAAAAGCACTATGATGAAAAGTGTGATATGTTTTCAGGTATCTCCTATACTAATAGAGCCACATGCTCACCGGTTTGCCACATGATGTAGGCCTATGGACTGAACAAGAAACCACCAAAAATTTTAACCAGTCATCGTTCTCACAACACTGAGGACCAGTCATTCGAAATGACTTCTCCATGCATTTTATGCATTGGTAAAAGCACTATGATGAAAAGTGTGATATGTTTTCAGGTATCTCCTATACTAATAGAGCCACATGCTCACCGGTTTGCCACATGATGTAGGCCTATGGACTGAACAAGAAACCACCAAAAATTTTAACCAGTCATCGTTCTCACAACACTGAGGACCAGTCATTCGAAATGACTTCTCCATGCATTTTATGCATTGGTAAAAGCACTATGATGAAAAGTGTGATATGTTTTCAGGTATCTCCTATACTAATAGAGCCACATGCTCACCGGTTTGCCACATGATGTAGGCTAATGGACTGAACAAGAAACCACCAAAAATTTTAACCAGTCATCGTTCTCACAACACTGAGGACCAGTCATTCGAAATGACTTCTCCATACATTTTATGCATTGGTAAAAGCTCTATGATGAAAAGTGTGATATGTTTTCAGGTATCTCCTATACTAATAGAGCCACATGCTCACCGGTTTGCCACATGATGTAGGCCTATGGACTGAACAAGAAACCACCAAAAATTTTAACCAGTCATCGTTCTCACAACACTGAGGACCAGTCATTCGAAATGACTTCTCCATGCATTTTATGCATTGGTAAAAGCACTATGATGAAAAGTGTGATATGTTTTCAGGTATCTCCTATACTAATAGAGCCACATGCTCACCGGTTTGCCACATGATGTAGGCTAATGGACTGAACAAGAAACCACCAAAAATTTTAACCAGTCATCGTTCTCACAACACTGAGGACCAGTCATTCGAAATGACTTCTCCATGCATTTTATGCATTGGTAAAAGCACTATGATGAAAAGTGTGATATGTTTTCAGGTATCTCCTATACTAATAGAGCCACATGCTCACCGGTTTGCCACATGATGTAGGCCTATGGACTGAACAAGAAACCACCAAAAATTTTAACCAGTCATCGTTCTCACAACACTGAGGACCAGTCAATCGAAATGACTTCTCCATGCATTTTATGCATTGGTAAAAGCACTATGATGAAAAGTGTGATATGTTTTCAGATATCTCCTATACTAATAGAGCCACATGCTCACCGGTTTGCCACATGATGTAGGCCTATGGACTGAACAAGAAACCACCAAAAATTTTAACCAGTCATCGTTCTCACAACACTGAGGACCAGTCATTCGAAATGACTTCTCCATGCATTTTATGCATTGGTAAAAGCACTATGATGAAAAGTGTGATATGTTTTCAGGTATCTCCTATACTAATAGAGCCACATGCTCACCGGTTTGCCACATGATGTAGGCCTATGGACTGAACAAGAAACCACCAAAAATTTTAACCAGTCATCGTTCTCACAACACTGAGGACCAGTCATTCGAAATGACTTCTCCATGCATTTTATGCATTGGTAAAAGCACTATGATGAAAAGTGTGATATGTTTTCAGGTATCTCCTATACTAATAGAGCCACATGCTCACCGGTTTGCCACATGATGTAGGCCTATGGACTGAACAAGAAACCACCAAAAATTTTAACCAGTCATCGTTCTCACAACACTGAGGACCAGTCATTCGAAATGACTTCTCCATGCATTTTATGCATTGGTAAAAGCACTATGATGAAAAGTGTGATATGTTTTCAGGTATCTCCTATACTAATAGAGCCACATGCTCACCGGTTTGCCACATGATGTAGGCCTATGGACTGAACAAGAAACCACCAAAAATTTTAACCAGTCATCGTTCTCACAACACTGAGGACCAGTCATTCGAAATGACTTCTCCATGCATTTTATGCATTGGTAAAAGCACTATGATGAAAAGTGTGATATGTTTTCAGGTATCTCCTATACTAATAGAGCCACATGCTCACCGGTTTGCCACATGATGTAGGCTAATGGACTGAACAAGAAACCACCAAAAATTTTAACCAGTCATCGTTCTCACAACACTGAGGACCAGTCATTCGAAATGACTTCTCCATACATTTTATGCATTGGTAAAAGCTCTATGATGAAAAGTGTGATATGTTTTCAGGTATCTCCTATACTAATAGAGCCACATGCTCACCGGTTTGCCACATGATGTAGGCCTATGGACTGAACAAGAAACCACCAAAAATTTTAACCAGTCATCGTTCTCACAACACTGAGGACCAGTCATTCGAAATGACTTCTCCATGCATTTTATGCATTGGTAAAAGCACTATGATGAAAAGTGTGATATGTTTTCAGGTATCTCCTATACTAATAGAGCCACATGCTCACCGGTTTGCCACATGATGTAGGCCTATGGACTGAACAAGAAACCACCAAAAATTTTAACCAGTCATCGTTCTCACAACACTGAGGACCAGTCATTCGAAATGACTTCTCCATGCATTTTATGCATTGGTAAAAGCACTATGATGAAAAGTGTGATATGTTTTCAGGTATCTCCTATACTAATAGAGCCACATGCTCACCGGTTTGCCACATGATGTAGGCCTATGGACTGAACAAGAAACCACCAAAAATTTTAACCAGTCATCGTTCTCACAACACTGAGGACCAGTCATTCGAAATGACTTCTCCAGTCATTTTATGCATTGGTAAAAGCACTATGATGAAATGTGTGATATATTTTCAGGTATCTCCTATACTAATAGAGCCACATGCTCACCGGTTTGCCACATGATGTAGGCCTATGGACTGAACAAGAAACCACCAAAAATTTTAACCAGTCATCGTTCTCACAACACTGAGGACCAGTCATTCGAAATGACTTCTCCATGCATTTTATGCATTGGTAAAAGCACTATGATGAAAAGTGTGATATGTTTTCAGGTATCTCCTATACTAATAGAGCCACATGCTCACCGGTTTGCCACATGATGTAGGCCTATGGACTGAACAAGAAACCACCAAAAATTTTAACCAGTCATCGTTCTCACAACACTGAGGACCAGTCATTCGAAATGACTTCTCCATGCATTTTATGCATTGGTAAAAGCACTATGATGAAAAGTGTGATGTTTTCAGGTATCTCCTATTCTAATAGAGCCACATGCTCACCGGTTTGCCACATGATGTAGGCTAATGGACTGAACAAGAAACCACCAAAAATTTTAACCAGTCATCGTTCTCACAACACTGAGGACCAGTCATTCGAAATGACTTCTCCATGCATTTTATGCATTGGTAAAAGCTCTATGATGAAAAGTGTGATATGTTTTCAGGTATCTCCTATACAAATAGAGCCACATGCTCACCGGTTTGCAACATGATGTAGGCCTATGGACTGAACAAGAAACCACCAAAAATTTTAACCAGTCATCGTTCTCACAACACTGAGGACCAGTCATTCGAAATGACTTTTCCATGCATTTTATGCATTGGTAAAAGCACTATGATGAAAAGTGTGATATGTTTTCAGGTATCTCCTATACTAATAGAGCCACATGCTCACCGGTTTGCCACATGATGTAGGCTAATGGACTGAACAAGAAACCACCAAAAATTTTAACCAGTCATCGTTCTCACAACACTGAGGACCAGTCATGCGAAATGACTTCATGCATTTTATGCATTGGTAAAAGCACTATGATGAAAAGTGTGATATGTTTTCAGGTATCTCCTATAATAATAGAGCCACATGCTCACTGGTTTGCCACATGATGTAGGCCTATGGACTGAACAAGAAACCACCAAAAATTTTAACCAGTCATCGTTCTCACAACACTGAGGACCAGTCATTCGAAATGACTTCTCCATGCATTTTATGCATTGGTAAAAGCACTATGATGAAAAGTGTGATATGTTTTCAGGTATCACCTATACTAATAGAGCCACATGCTCACCGGTTTGCCACATGATGTAGGCCTATGGACTGAACAAGAAACCACCAAAAATTTTAACCAGTCATCGTTCTCACAACACTGAGGACCAGTCATTCGAAATGACTTCTCCATGCATTTTATGCATTGGTAAAAGCACTATGATGAAAAGTGTGATATGTTTTCAGGTATCTCCTATACTAATAGAGCCACATGCTCACCGGTTTGCCACATGATGTAGGCCTATGGACTGAACAAGAAACCACCAAAAATTTTATCAGTCATCGTTCTCACAACACTGAGGACCAGTCATTCGAAATGACTTCTCCATGCATTTTATGCATTGGTAAAAGCACTATGATGAAAAGTGTGATATGTTTTCAGGTATCTCCTATACTAATAGAGCCACATGCTCACCGGTTTGCCACATGATGTAGGCCTATGGACTGAACAAGAAACCACCAAAAATTTTAACCAGTCATCGTTCTCACAACACTGAGGACCAGTCATTCGAAATGACTTCTCCATGCATTTTATGCATTGGTAAAAGCACTATGATGAAAAGTGTGATATGTTTTCAGGTATCTCCTATACTAATAGAGCCACATGCTCACCGGTTTGCCACATGATGTAGGCCTATGGACTGAACAAGAAACCACCAAAAATTTAACCAGTCATCGTTCTCACAACACTGAGGACCAGTCATTCGAAATGACTTCTCCATGCATTTTATGCATTGGTAAAAGCACTATGATGAAAAGTGTGATATGTTTTCAGGTATCTCCTATACTAATAGAGCCACATGCTCACCGGTTTGCCACATGATGTAGGCCTATGGACTGAACAAGAAACCACCAAAAATTTTAACCAGTCATCGTTCTCACAACACTGAGGACCAGTCATTCGAAATGACTTCTCCATGCATTTTATGCATTGGTAAAAGCACTATGATGAAAAGTGTGATATGTTTTCAGGTATCTCCTATACTAATAGAGCCACATGCTCACCGGTTTGCCACATGATGTAGGCCTATGGACTGAACAAGAAACCACCAAAAATTTTAACCAGTCATCGTTCTCACAACACTGAGGACCAGTCATTCGAAATGACTTCTCCATGCATTTTATGCATTGGTAAAAGCACTATGATGAAAAGTGTGATATGTTTTCAGGTATCTCCTATACTAATAGAGCCACATGCTCACCGGTTTGCCACATGATGTAGGCCTATGGACTGAACAAGAAACCACCAAAAATTTTAACCAGTCATCGTTCTCACAACACTGAGGACCAGTCATTCGAAATGACTTCTCCATGCATTTTATGCATTGGTAAAAGCACTATGATGAAAAGTGTGATGTTTTCAGGTATCTCCTATACTAATAGAGCCACATGCTCACCGGTTTGCCACATGATGTAGGCCTATGGACTGAACAAGAAACCACCAAAAATTTTAACCAGTCATCGTTCTCACAACACTGAGGACCAGTCATTCGAAATGACTTCTCCATGCATTTTATGCATTGGTAAAAGCACTATGATGAAAAGTGTGATATGTTTTCAGGTATCTCCTATACTAATAGAGCCACATGCTCACCGGTTTGCCACATGATGTAGGCCTATGGACTGAACAAGAAACCACCAAAAATTTTAACCAGTCATCGTTCTCACAACACTGAGGACCAGTCATTCGAAATGACTTCTCCATGCATTTTATGCATTGGTAAAAGCACTATGATGAAAAGTGTGATATGTTTTCAGGTATCTCCTATACTAATAGAGCCACATGCTCACCGGTTTGCCACATGATGTAGGCCTATGGACTGAACAAGAAACCACCAAAAATTTTAACCAGTCATCGTTCTCACAACACTGAGGACCAGTCATTCGAAATGACTTCTCCATGCATTTTATGCATTGGTAAAAGCACTATGATGAAAAGTGTGATATGTTTTCAGGTATCTCCTATACTAATAGAGCCACATGCTCACCGGTTTGCCACATGATGTAGGCCTATGGACTGAACAAGAAACCACCAAAAATTTTAACCAGTCATCGTTCTCACAACACTGAGGACCAGTCATTCGAAATGACTTCTCCAGTCATTTTATGCATTGGTAAAAGCACTCTGATGAAATGTGTGATATATTTTCAGGTATCTCCTATACTAATAGAGCCACATGCTCACCGGTTTGCCACATGATGTAGGCCTATGGACTGAACAAGAAACCACCAAAAATTTTAACCAGTCATCGTTCTCACAACACTGAGGACCAGTCATTCGAAATGACTTCTCCATGCATTTTATGCATTGGTAAAAGCACTATGATGAAAAGTGTGATATGTTTTCAGGTATCTCCTATACTAATAGAGCCACATGCTCACCGGTTTGCCACATGATGTAGGCCTATGGACTGAACAAGAAACCACCAAAAATTTTAACCAGTCATCGTTCTCACAACACTGAGGACCAGTCATTCGAAATGACTTCTCCATGCATTTTATGCATTGGTAAAAGCACTATGATGAAAAGTGTGATATGTTTTCAGGTATCTCCTATTCTAATAGAGCCACATGCTCACCGGTTTGCCACATGATGTAGGCTAATGGACTGAACAAGAAACCACCAAAAATTTTAACCAGTCATCGTTCTCACAACACTGAGGACCAGTCATTCGAAATGACTTCTCCATGCATTTTATGCATTGGTAAAAGCTCTATGATGAAAAGTGTGATATGTTTTCAGGTATCTCCTATACAAATAGAGCCACATGCTCACCGGTTTGCAACATGATGTAGGCCTATGGACTGAACAAGAAACCACCAAAAATTTTAACCAGTCATCGTTCTCACAACACTGAGGACCAGTCATTCGAAATGACTTTTCCATGCATTTTATGCATTGGTAAAAGCACTATGATGAAAAGTGTGATATGTTTTCAGGTATCTCCTATACTAATAGAGCCACATGCTCACCGGTTTGCCACATGATGTAGGCTAATGGACTGAACAAGAAACCACCAAAAATTTTAACCAGTCATCGTTCTCACAACACTGAGGACCAGTCATGCGAAATGACTTCATGCATTTTATGCATTGGTAAAAGCACTATGATGAAAAGTGTGATATGTTTTCAGGTATCTCCTATAATAATAGAGCCACATGCTCACTGGTTTGCCACATGATGTAGGCCTATGGACTGAACAAGAAACCACCAAAAATTTTAACCAGTCATCGTTCTCACAACACTGAGGACCAGTCATTCGAAATGACTTCTCCATGCATTTTATGCATTGGTAAAAGCACTATGATGAAAAGTGTGATATGTTTTCAGGTATCACCTATACTAATAGAGCCACATGCTCACCGGTTTGCCACATGATGTAGGCCTATGGACTGAACAAGAAACCACCAAAAATTTTAACCAGTCATCGTTCTCACAACACTGAGGACCAGTCATTCGAAATGACTTCTCCATGCATTTTATGCATTGGTAAAAGCACTATGATGAAAAGTGTGATATGTTTTCAGGTATCTCCTATACTAATAGAGCCACATGCTCACCGGTTTGCCACATGATGTAGGCCTATGGACTGAACAAGAAACCACCAAAAATTTTAACCAGTCATCGTTCTCACAACACTGAGGACCAGTCATTCGAAATGACTTCTCCATGCATTTTATGCATTGGTAAAAGCACTATGATGAAAAGTGTGATATGTTTTCAGGTATCTCCTATACTAATAGAGCCACATGCTCACCGGTTTGCCACATGATGTAGGCCTATGGACTGAACAAGAAACCACCAAAAATTTTAACCAGTCATCGTTCTCACAACACTGAGGACCAGTCATTCGAAATGACTTCTCCATGCATTTTATGCATTGGTAAAAGCACTATGATGAAAAGTGTGATATGTTTTCAGGTATCTCCTATACTAATAGAGCCACATGCTCACCGGTTTGCCACATGATGTAGGCCTATGGACTGAACAAGAAACCACCAAAAATTTTAACCAGTCATCGTTCTCACAACACTGAGGACCAGTCATTCGAAATGACTTCTCCATGCATTTTATGCATTGGTAAAAGCACTATGATGAAAAGTGTGATATGTTTTCAGGTATCTCCTATACTAATAGAGCCACATGCTCACCGGTTTGCCACATGATGTAGGCCTATGGACTGAACAAGAAACCACCAAAAATTTTAACCAGTCATCGTTCTCACAACACTGAGGACCAGTCATTCGAAATGACTTCTCCATGCATTTTATGCATTGGTAAAAGCACTATGATGAAAAGTGTGATATGTTTTCAGGTATCTCCTATACTAATAGAGCCACATGCTCACCGGTTTGCCACATGATGTAGGCCTATGGACTGAACAAGAAACCACCAAAAATTTTAACCAGTCATCGTTCTCACAACACTGAGGACCAGTCATTCGAAATGACTTCTCCATGCATTTTATGCATTGGTAAAAGCACTATGATGAAAAGTGTGATATGTTTTCAGGTATCTCCTATACTAATAGAGCCACATGCTCACCGGTTTGCCACATGATGTAGGCCTATGGACTGAACAAGAAACCACCAAAAATTTTAACCAGTCATCGTTCTCACAACACTGAGGACCAGTCATTCGAAATGACTTCTCCATGCATTTTATGCATTGGTAAAAGCACTATGATGAAAAGTGTGATGTTTTCAGGTATCTCCTATACTAATAGAGCCACATGCTCACCGGTTTGCCACATGATGTAGGCCTATGGACTGAACAAGAAACCACCAAAAATTTTAACCAGTCATCGTTCTCACAACACTGAGGACCAGTCATTCGAAATGACTTCTCCATGCATTTTATGCATTGGTAAAAGCACTATGATGAAAAGTGTGATATGTTTTCAGGTATCTCCTATACTAATAGAGCCACATGCTCACCGGTTTGCCACATGATGTAGGCCTATGGACTGAACAAGAAACCACCAAAAATTTTAACCAGTCATCGTTCTCACAACACTGAGGACCAGTCATTCGAAATGACTTCTCCATGCATTTTATGCATTGGTAAAAGCACTATGATGAAAAGTGTGATATGTTTTCAGGTATCTCCTATACTAATAGAGCCACATGCTCACCGGTTTGCCACATGATGTAGGCTAATGGACTGAACAAGAAACCACCAAAAATTTTAACCAGTCATCGTTCTCACAACACTGAGGACCAGTCATTCGAAATGACTTCTCCATACATTTTATGCATTGGTAAAAGCTCTATGATGAAAAGTGTGATATGTTTTCAGGTATCTCCTATACTAATAGAGCCACATGCTCACCGGTTTGCCACATGATGTAGGCCTATGGACTGAACAAGAAACCACCAAAAATTTTAACCAGTCATCGTTCTCACAACACTGAGGACCAGTCATTCGAAATGACTTCTCCATGCATTTTATGCATTGGTAAAAGCACTATGATGAAAAGTGTGATATGTTTTCAGGTATCTCCTATACTAATAGAGCCACATGCTCACCGGTTTGCCACATGATGTAGGCCTATGGACTGAACAAGAAACCACCAAAAATTTTAACCAGTCATCGTTCTCACAACACTGAGGACCAGTCATTCGAAATGACTTCTCCATGCATTTTATGCATTGGTAAAAGCACTATGATGAAAAGTGTGATATGTTTTCAGGTATCTCCTATACTAATAGAGCCACATGCTCACCGGTTTGCCACATGATGTAGGCCTATGGACTGAACAAGAAACCACCAAAAATTTTAACCAGTCATCGTTCTCACAACACTGAGGACCAGTCATTCGAAATGACTTCTCCAGTCATTTTATGCATTGGTAAAAGCACTATGATGAAATGTGTGATATATTTTCAGGTATCTCCTATACTAATAGAGCCACATGCTCACCGGTTTGCCACATGATGTAGGCCTATGGACTGAACAAGAAACCACCAAAAATTTTAACCAGTCATCGTTCTCACAACACTGAGGACCAGTCATTCGAAATGACTTCTCCATGCATTTTATGCATTGGTAAAAGCACTATGATGAAAAGTGTGATATGTTTTCAGGTATCTCCTATACTAATAGAGCCACATGCTCACCGGTTTGCCACATGATGTAGGCCTATGGACTGAACAAGAAACCACCAAAAATTTTAACCAGTCATCGTTCTCACAACACTGAGGACCAGTCATTCGAAATGACTTCTCCATGCATTTTATGCATTGGTAAAAGCACTATGATGAAAAGTGTGATATGTTTTCAGGTATCTCCTATACTAATAGAGCCACATGCTCACCGGTTTGCCACATGATGTAGGCTAATGGACTGAACAAGAAACCACCAAAAATTTTAACCAGTCATCGTTCTCACAACACTGAGGACCAGTCATTCGAAATGACTTCTCCATGCATTTTATGCATTGGTAAAAGCTCTATGATGAAAAGTGTGATATGTTTTCAGGTATCTCCTATACAAATAGAGCCACATGCTCACCGGTTTGCAACATGATGTAGGCCTATGGACTGAACAAGAAACCACCAAAAATTTTAACCAGTCATCGTTCTCACAACACTGAGGACCAGTCATTCGAAATGACTTTTCCATGCATTTTATGCATTGGTAAAAGCACTATGATGAAAAGTGTGATATGTTTTCAGGTATCTCCTATACTAATAGAGCCACATGCTCACCGGTTTGCCACATGATGTAGGCTAATGGACTGAACAAGAAACCACCAAAAATTTTAACCAGTCATCGTTCTCACAACACTGAGGACCAGTCATGCGAAATGACTTCATGCATTTTATGCATTGGTAAAAGCACTATGATGAAAAGTGTGATATGTTTTCAGGTATCTCCTATACTAATAGAGCCACATGCTCACTGGTTTGCCACATGATGTAGGCCTATGGACTGAACAAGAAACCACCAAAAATTTTAACCAGTCATCGTTCTCACAACACTGAGGACCAGTCATTCGAAATGACTTCTCCATGCATTTTATGCATTGGTAAAAGCACTATGATGAAAAGTGTGATATGTTTTCAGGTATCTCCTATACTAATAGAGCCACATGCTCACCGGTTTGCCACATGATGTAGGCCTATGGACTGAACAAGAAACCACCAAAAATTTTAACCAGTCATCGTTCTCACAACACTGAGGACCAGTCATTCGAAATGACTTCTCCATGCATTTTATGCATTGGTAAAAGCACTATGATGAAAAGTGTGATATGTTTTCAGGTATCTCCTATACTAATAGAGCCACATGCTCACCGGTTTGCCACATGATGTAGGCCTATGGACTGAACAAGAAACCACCAAAAATTTTAACCAGTCATCGTTCTCACAACACTGAGGACCAGTCATTCGAAATGACTTCTCCATGCATTTTATGCATTGGTAAAAGCACTATGATGAAAAGTGTGATATGTTTTCAGGTATCTCCTATACTAATAGAGCCACATGCTCACCGGTTTGCCACATGATGTAGGCCTATGGACTGAACAAGAAACCACCAAAAATTTTAACCAGTCATCGTTCTCACAACACTGAGGACCAGTCATTCGAAATGACTTCTCCATGCATTTTATGCATTGGTAAAAGCACTATGATGAAAAGTGTGATATGTTTTCAGGTATCTCCTATACTAATAGAGCCACATGCTCACCGGTTTGCCACATGATGTAGGCCTATGGACTGAACAAGAAACCACCAAAAATTTTAACCAGTCATCGTTCTCACAACACTGAGGACCAGTCATTCGAAATGACTTCTCCATGCATTTTATGCATTGGTAAAAGCACTATGATGAAAAGTGTGATATGTTTTCAGGTATCTCCTATACTAATAGAGCCACATGCTCACCGGTTTGCCACATGATGTAGGCCTATGGACTGAACAAGAAACCACCAAAAATTTTAACCAGTCATCGTTCTCACAACACTGAGGACCAGTCATTCGAAATGACTTCTCCATGCATTTTATGCATTGGTAAAAGCACTATGATGAAAAGTGTGATGTTTTCAGGTATCTCCTATACTAATAGAGCCACATGCTCACCGGTTTGCCACATGATGTAGGCCTATGGACTGAACAAGAAACCACCAAAAATTTTAACCAGTCATCGTTCTCACAACACTGAGGACCAGTCATTCGAAATGACTTCTCCATGCATTTTATGCATTGGTAAAAGCACTATGATGAAAAGTGTGATATGTTTTCAGGTATCTCCTATACTAATAGAGCCACATGCTCACCGGTTTGCCACATGATGTAGGCCTATGGACTGAACAAGAAACCACCAAAAATTTTAACCAGTCATCGTTCTCACAACACTGAGGACCAGTCATTCGAAATGACTTCTCCATGCATTTTATGCATTGGTAAAAGCACTATGATGAAAAGTGTGATATGTTTTCAGGTATCTCCTATACTAATAGAGCCACATGCTCACCGGTTTGCCACATGATGTAGGCCTATGGACTGAACAAGAAACCACCAAAAATTTTAACCAGTCATCGTTCTCACAACACTGAGGACCAGTCATTCGAAATGACTTCTCCATGCATTTTATGCATTGGTAAAAGCACTATGATGAAAAGTGTGATAAGTTTTCAGGTATCTCCTATACTAATAGAGCCACATGCTCACCGGTTTGCCACATGATGTAGGCTAATGGACTGAACAAGAAACCACCAAAAATTTTAACCAGTCATCGTTCTCACAACACTGAGGACCAGTCATTCGAAATGACTTCTCCATGCATTTTATGCATTGGTAAAAGCATTATGATGAAAAGTGTGATATTTTTTCAGGTATCTCCTATACTAATAGAGCCACATGCTCACCGGTTTGCCACATGATGTAGGCCTATGGACTGAACAAGAAACCACCAAAAATTTTAACCAGTCATCGTTCTCACAACACTGAGGACCAGTCATTCGAAATGACTTCTCCATGCATTTTATGCATTGGTAAAAGCACTATGATGAAAAGTGTGATATGTTTTCAGGTATCTCCTATAGTAATAGAGCCACATGCTCACCGGTTTGCCACATGATGTAGGCTAATGGACTGAACAAGAAACCACCAAAAATTTTAACCAGTCATCGTTCTCACAACACTGAGGACCAGTCATTCGAAATGACTTCTCCATGCATTTTATGCATTGGTAAAAGCACTATGATGAAAAGTGTGATATGTTTTCAGGTATCTCCTATACTAATAGAGCCACATGCTCACCGGTTTGCCACATGATGTAGGCCTATGGACTGAACAAGAAACCACCAAAAATTTTAACCAGTCATCGTTCTCACAACACTGAGGACCAGTCATTCGAAATGACTTCTCCATGCATTTTATGCATTGGTAAAAGCACTATGATGAAAAGTGTGATATGTTTTCAGGTATCTCCTATACTAATAGAGCCACATGCTCACCGGTTTGCCACATGATGTAGGCCTATGGACTGAACAAGAAACCACCAAAAATTTTAACCAGTCATCGTTCTCACAACACTGAGGACCAGTCATTCGAAATGACTTCTCCATGCATTTTATGCATTGGTAAAAGCACTATGATGAAAAGTGTGATATGTTTTCAGGTATCTCCTATACTAATAGAGCCACATGCTCACCGGTTTGCCACATGATGTAGGCCTATGGACTGAACAAGAAACCACCAAAAATTTTAACCAGTCATCGTTCTCACAACACTGAGGACCAGTCATTCGAAATGACTTCTCCATGCATTTTATGCATTGGTAAAAGCACTATGATGAAAAGTGTGATATGTTTTCAGGTATCTCCTATACTAATAGAGCCACATGCTCACCGGTTTGCCACATGATGTAGGCCTATGTACTGAAGAAGAAACCACCAAAAATTTTAACCAGTCATCGTTCTCACAACACTGAGGACCAGTCATTCAAAATGACTTCTCCATGCATTTTATGCATTGGTAAAAGCACTATGATGAAAAGTGTGATATGTTTTCAGGTATCTCCTATACTAATAGAGCCACATGCTCACCGGTTTGCCACATGATGTAGGCCTATGGACTGAACAAGAAACCACCAAAAATTTTAACCAGTCATCGTTCTCACAACACTGAGTACCAGTCATTCGAAATGACTTCTCCATGCATTTTATGCATTGGTAAAAGCACTATGATGAAAAGTGTGATATGTTTTCAGGTATCTCCTATACTAATAGAGCCACATGCTCACCGGTTTGCCACATGATGTAGGCCTATGGACTGAACAAGAAACCACCAAAAATTTTAACCAGTCATCGTTCTCACAACACTGAGGACCAGTCATTCGAAATGACTTCTCCATGCATTTTATGCATTGGTAAAAGCACTATGATGAAAAGTGTGATATGTTTTCAGGTATCTCCTATACTAATAGAGCCACATGCTCACCGGTTTGCCACATGATGTAGGCTAATGGACTGAACAAGAAACCACCAAAAATTTTAACCAGTCATCGTTCTCACAACACTGAGGACCAGTCATTCGAAATGACTTCTCCATGCATTTTATGCATTGGTAAAAGCACTATGATGAAAAGTGTGATGTTTTCAGGTATCTCCTATACTAATAGAGCCACATGCTCACCGGTTTGCCACATGATGTAGGCCTATGGACTGAACAAGAAACCACCAAAAATTTTAACCAGTCATCGTTCTTACAACACTGAGGACCAGTCATTCGAAATGACTTCTCCATGCATTTTATGCATTGGTAAAAGCACTATGATGAAAAGTGTGATATGTTTTCAGGTATCTCCTATACTAATAGAGCCACATGCTCACCGGTTTGCCACATGATGTAGGCCTATAGACTGAACAAGAAACCACCAAAAATTTTAACCAGTCATCGTTCTCACAACACTGAGGACCAGTCATTCGAAATGACTTCTCCATGCATTTTATGCATTGGTAAAAGCACTATGATGAAAAGTGTGATATGTTTTCAGGTATCTCCTATACTAATAGAGCCACATGCTCACCGGTTTGCCACATGATGTAGGCCTATGGACTGAACAAGAAACCACCAAAAATTTTAACCAGTCATCGTTCTCACAACACTGAGGACCAGTCATTCGAAATGACTTCTCCATGCATTTTATGCATTGGTAAAAGCACTATGATGAAAAGTGTGATATGTTTTCAGGTATCTCCTATACTAATAGAGCCACATGCTCACCGGTTTGCCACATGATGTAGGCCTATGGACTGAACAAGAAACCACCAAAAATTTTAACCAGTCATCGTTCTCACAACACTGAGGACCAGTCATTCGAAATGACTTCTCCATGCATTTTATGCATTGGTAAAAGCACTATGATGAAAAGTGTGATATGTTTTCAGGTATCTCCTATACTAATAGAGCCACATGCTCACCGGTTTGCCACATGATGTAGGCCTATAGACTGAACAAGAAACCACCAAAAATTTTAACCAGTCATCGTTCTCACAACACTGAGGACCAGTCATTCGAAATGACTTCTCCATGCATTTTATGCATTGGTAAAAGCACTATGATGAAAAGTGTGATATGTTTTCAGGTATCTCCTATACTAATAGAGCCACATGCTCACTGGTTTGCCACATGATGTAGGCCTATGGACTGAACAAGAAACCACCAAAAATTTTAACCAGTCATCGTTCTCACAACACTGAGGACCAGTCATTCGAAATGACTTCTCCATGCATTTTATGCATTGGTAAAAGCACTATGATGAAAAGTGTGATATGTTTTCAGGTATCACCTATACTAATAGAGCCACATGCTCACCGGTTTGCCACATGATGTAGGCCTATGGACTGAACAAGAAACCACCAAAAATTTTAACCAGTCATCGTTCTCACAACACTGAGGACCAGTCATTCGAAATGACTTCTCCATGCATTTTATGCATTGGTAAAAGCACTATGATGAAAAGTGTGATATGTTTTCAGGTATCTCCTATACTAATAGAGCCACATGCTCACCGGTTTGCCACATGATGTAGGCCTATGGACTGAACAAGAAACCACCAAAAATTTTAACCAGTCATCGTTCTCACAACACTGAGGACCAGTCATTCGAAATGACTTCTCCATGCATTTTATGCATTGGTAAAAGCACTATGATGAAAAGTGTGATATGTTTTCAGGTATCTCCTATACTAATAGAGCCACATGCTCACCGGTTTGCCACATGATGTAGGCTAATGGACTGAACAAGAAACCACCAAAAATTTTAACCAGTCATCGTTCTCACAACACTGAGGACCAGTCATTCGAAATGACTTCTCCATGCATTTTATGCATTGGTAAAAGCACTATGATGAAAAGTGTGATATGTTTTCAGGTATCTCCTATACTAATAGAGCCACATGCTCACCGGTTTGCCACATGATGTAGGCCTATGGACTGAACAAGAAACCACCAAAAATTTTAACCAGTCATCGTTCTCACAACACTGAGGACCAGTCATTCGAAATGACTTCTCCATGCATTTTATGCATTGGTAAAAGCACTATGATGAAAAGTGTGATATGTTTTCAGGTATCTCCTATACTAATAGAGCCACATGCTCACCGGTTTGCCACATGATGTAGGCTAATGGACTGAACAAGAAACCACCAAAAATTTTAACCAGTCATCGTTCTCACAACACTGAGGACCAGTCATTCGAAATGACTTCTCCATGCATTTTATGCATTGGTAAAAGCACTATGATGAAAAGTGTGATATGTTTTCAGGTATCTCCTATACTAATAGAGCCACATGCTCACCGGTTTGCCACATGATGTAGGCCTATGGACTGAACAAGAAACCACCAAAAATTTTAACCAGTCATCGTTCTCACAACACTGAGGACCAGTCATTCGAAATGACTTCTCCATGCATTTTATGCATTGGTAAAAGCACTATGATGAAAAGTGTGATGTTTTCAGGTATCTCCTATACTAATAGAGCCACATGCTCACCGGTTTGCCACATGATGTAGGCCTATGGACTGAACAAGAAACCACCAAAAATTTTAACCAGTCATCGTTCTCACAACACTGAGGACCAGTCATTCGAAATGACTTCTCCATGCATTTTATGCATTGGTAAAAGCACTATGATGAAAAGTGTGATATGTTTTCAGGTATCTCCTATACTAATAGAGCCACATGCTCACCGGTTTGCCACATGATGTAGGCTAATGGACTGAACAAGAAACCACCAAAAATTTTAACCAGTCATCGTTCTCACAACACTGAGGACCAGTCATGCGAAATGACTTCATGAATTTTATGCATTGGTAAAAGCACTATGATGAAAAGTGTGATATGTTTTCAGGTATCTCCTATACTAATAGAGCCACATGCTCACTGGTTTGCCACATGATGTAGGCCTATGGACTGAACAAGAAACCACCAAAAATTTTAACCAGTCATCGTTCTCACAACACTGAGTACCAGTCATTCGAAATGACTTCTCCATGCATTTTATGCATTGGTAAAAGCACTATGATGAAAAGTGTGATATGTTTTCAGGTATCACCTATACTAATAGAGCCACATGCTCACTGGTTTGCCACATGATGTAGGCCTATGGACTGAACAAGAAACCACCAAAAATTTTAACCAGTCATCGTTCTCACAACACTGAGGACCAGTCATTCGAAATGACTTCTCCATGCATTTTATGCATTGGTAAAAGCACTATGATGAAAAGTGTGATATGTTTTCAGGTATCTCCTATACTAATAGAGCCACATGCTCACCGGTTTGCCACATGATGTAGGCTAATGGACTGAACAAGAAACCACCAAAAAATTTAACCAGTCATCGTTCTCACAACACTGAGGACCAGTCATGCGAAATGACTTCATGCATTTTATGCATTGGTAAAAGCACTATGATGAAAAGTGTGATATGTTTTCAGGTATCTCCTATACTAATAGAGCCACATGCTCACTGGTTTGCCACATGATGTAGGCCTATGGACTGAACAAGAAACCACCAAAAATTTTAACCAGTCATCGTTCTCACAACACTGAGTACCAGTCATTCGAAATGACTTCTCCATGCATTTTATGCATTGGTAAAAGCACTATGATGAAAAGTGTGATATGTTTTCAGGTATCTCCTATACTAATAGAGCCACATGCTCACTGGTTTGCCACATGATGTAGGCCTATGGACTGAACAAGAAACCACCAAAAATTTTAACCAGTCATCGTTCTCACAACACTGAGGACCAGTCATTCGAAATGACTTCTCCATGCATTTTATGCATTGGTAAAAGCACTATGATGAAAAGTGTGATATGTTTTCAGGTATCACCTATACTAATAGAGCCACATGCTCACCGGTTTGCCACATGATGTAGGCCTATGGACTGAACAAGAAACCACCAAAAATTTTAACCAGTCATCGTTCTCACAACACTGAGGACCAGTCATTCGAAATGACTTCTCCATGCATTTTATGCATTGGTAAAAGCACTATGATGAAAAGTGTGATATGTTTTCAGGTATCTCCTATACTAATAGAGCCACATGCTCACCGGTTTGCCACATGATGTAGGCCTATGGACTGAACAAGAAACCACCAAAAATTTTAACCAGTCATCGTTCTCACAACACTGAGGACCAGTCATTCGAAATGACTTCTCCATGCATTTTATGCATTGGTAAAAGCACTATGATGAAAAGTGTGATATGTTTTCAGGTATCTCCTATACTAATAGAGCCACATGCTCACCGGTTTGCCACATGATGTAGGCTAATGGACTGAACAAGAAACCACCAAAAATTTTAACCAGTCATCGTTCTCACAACACTGAGGACCAGTCATTCGAAATGACTTCTCCATGCATTTTATGCATTGGTAAAAGCACTATGATGAAAAGTGTGATATGTTTTCAGGTATCTCCTATACTAATAGAGCCACATGCTCACTGGTTTGCCACATGATGTAGGCCTATGGACTGAACAAGAAACCACCAAAAATTTTAACCAGTCATCGTTCTCACAACACTGAGGACCAGTCATTCGAAATGACTTCTCCATGCATTTTATGCATTGGTAAAAGCACTATGATGAAAAGTGTGATATGTTTTCAGGTATCACCTATACTAATAGAGCCACATGCTCACCGGTTTGCCACATGATGTAGGCCTATGGACTGAACAAGAAACCACCAAAAATTTTAACCAGTCATCGTTCTCACAACACTGAGTACCAGTCATTCGAAATGACTTCTCCATGCATTTTATGCATTGGTAAAAGCACTATGATGAAAAGTGTGATATGTTTTCAGGTATCTCCTATACTAATAGAGCCACATGCTCACCGGTTTGCCACATGATGTAGGCCTATGGACTGAACAAGAAACCACCAAAAATTTTAACCAGTCATCGTTCTCACAACACTGAGGACCAGTCATTCGAAATGACTTCTCCATGCATTTTATGCATTGGTAAAAGCACTATGATGAAAAGTGTGATATGTTTTCAGGTATCTCCTATACTAATAGAGCCACATGCTCACCGGTTTGCCACATGATGTAGGCCTATGGACTGAACAAGAAACCACCAAAAATTTTAACCAGTCATCGTTCTCACAACACTGAGGACCAGTCATTCGAAATGACTTCTCCATGCATTTTATGCATTGGTAAAAGCACTATGATGAAAAGTGTGATATGTTTTCAGGTATCTCCTATACTAATAGAGCCACATGCTCACCGGTTTGCCACATGATGTAGGCCTATGGACTGAACAAGAAACCACCAAAAATTTTAACCAGTCATCGTTCTCACAACACTGAGGACCAGTCATTCGAAATGACTTCTCCATGCATTTTATGCATTGGTAAAAGCACTATGATGAAAAGTGTGATGTTTTCAGGTATCTCCTATACTAATAGAGCCACATGGTCACCGGTTTGCCACATGATGTAGGCCTATGGACTGAACAAGAAACCACCAAAAATTTTAACCAGTCATCGTTCTCACAACACTGAGGACCAGTCATTCGAAATGACTTCTCCATGCATTTTATGCATTGGTAAAAGCACTATGATGAAAAGTGTGATATGTTTTCAGGTATCTCCTATACTAATAGAGCCACATGCTCACCGGTTTGCCACATGATGTAGGCCTATAGACTGAACAAGAAACCACCAAAAATTTTAACCAGTCATCGTTCTCACAACCCTGAGGACCAGTCATTCGAAATGACTTCTCCATGCATTTTATGCATTGGTAAAAGCACTATGATGAAAAGTGTGATATGTTTTCAGGTATCTCCTATACTAATAGAGCCACATGCTCACCGGTTTGCCACATGATGTAGGCCTATGGACTGAACAAGAAACCACCAAAAATTTTAACCAGTCATCGTTCTCACAACACTGAGGACCAGTCATTCGAAATGACTTCTCCATGCATTTTATGCATTGGTAAAAGCACTATGATGAAAAGTGTGATATGTTTTCAGGTATCTCCTATACTAATAGAGCCACATGCTCACCGGTTTGCCACATGATGTAGGCCTATAGACTGAACAAGAAACCACCAAAAATTTTAACCAGTCATCGTTCTCACAACACTGAGGACCAGTCATTCGAAATGACTTCTCCATGCATTTTATGCATTGGTAAAAGCACTATGATGAAAAGTGTGATATGTTTTCAGGTATCTCCTATACTAATAGAGCCACATGCTCACCGGTTTGCCACATGATGTAGGCTAATGGACTGAACAAGAAACCACCAAAAATTTTAACCAGTCATCGTTCTCACAACACTGAGGACCAGTCATGCGAAATGACTTCATGCATTTTATGCATTGGTAAAAGCACTATGATGAAAAGTGTGATATGTTTTCAGGTATCTCCTATACTAATAGAGCCACATGCTCACTGGTTTGCCACATGATGTAGGCCTATGGACTGAACAAGAAACCACCAAAAATTTTAACCAGTCATCGTTCTCACAACACTGAGGACCAGTCATTCGAAATGACTTCTCCATGCATTTTATGCATTGGTAAAAGCACTATGATGAAAAGTGTGATGTTTTCAGGTATCACCTATACTAATAGAGCCACATGCTCACCGGTTTGCCACATGATGTAGGCCTATGGACTGAACAAGAAACCACCAAAAATTTTAACCAGTCATCGTTCTCACAACACTGAGGACCAGTCATTCGAAATGACTTCTCCATGCATTTTATGCATTGGTAAAAGCACTATGATGAAAAGTGTGATGTTTTCAGGTATCTCCTATACTAATAGAGCCACATGCTCACCGGTTTGCCACATGATGTAGGCCTATGGACTGAACAAGAAACCACCAAAAATTTTAACCAGTCATCGTTCTCACAACACTGAGGACCAGTCATTCGAAATGACTTCTCCATGCATTTTATGCATTGGTAAAAGCACTATGATGAAAAGTGTGATATGTTTTCAGGTATCTCCTATACTAATAGAGCCACATGCTCACCGGTTTGCCACATGATGTAGGCCTATAGACTGAACAAGAAACCACCAAAAATTTTAACCAGTCATCGTTCTCACAACCCTGAGGACCAGTCATTCGAAATGACTTCTCCATGCATTTTATGCATTGGTAAAAGCACTATGATGAAAAGTGTGATATGTTTTCAGGTATCTCCTATACTAATAGAGCCACATGCTCACCGGTTTGCCACATGATGTAGGCCTATGGACTGAACAAGAAACCACCAAAAATTTTAACCAGTCATCGTTCTCACAACACTGAGGACCAGTCATTCGAAATGACTTCTCCATGCATTTTATGCATTGGTAAAAGCACTATGATGAAAAGTGTGATATGTTTTCAGGTATCTCCTATACTAATAGAGCCACATGCTCACCGGTTTGCCACATGATGTAGGCCTATAGACTGAACAAGAAACCACCAAAAATTTTAACCAGTCATCGTTCTCACAACACTGAGGACCAGTCATTCGAAATGACTTCTCCATGCATTTTATGCATTGGTAAAAGCACTATGATGAAAAGTGTGATATGTTTTCAGGTATCTCCTATACTAATAGAGCCACATGCTCACCGGTTTGCCACATGATGTAGGCTAATGGACTGAACAAGAAACCACCAAAAATTTTAACCAGTCATCGTTCTCACAACACTGAGGACCAGTCATGCGAAATGACTTCATGCATTTTATGCATTGGTAAAAGCACTATGATGAAAAGTGTGATATGTTTTCAGGTATCTCCTATACTAATAGAGCCACATGCTCACTGGTTTGCCACATGATGTAGGCCTATGGACTGAACAAGAAACCACCAAAAATTTTAACCAGTCATCGTTCTCACAACACTGAGGACCAGTCATTCGAAATGACTTCTCCATGCATTTTATGCATTGGTAAAAGCACTATGATGAAAAGTGTGATGTTTTCAGGTATCACCTATACTAATAGAGCCACATGCTCACCGGTTTGCCACATGATGTAGGCCTATGGACTGAACAAGAAACCACCAAAAATTTTAACCAGTCATCGTTCTCACAACACTGAGGACCAGTCATTCGAAATGACTTCTCCATGCATTTTATGCATTGGTAAAAGCACTATGATGAAAAGTGTGATATGTTTTCAGGTATCTCCTATACTAATAGAGCCACATGCTCACCGGTTTGCCACATGATGTAGGCCTATGGACTGAACAAGAAACCACCAAAAATTTTAACCAGTCATCGTTCTCACAACACTGAGGACCAGTCATTCGAAATGACTTCTCCATGCATTTTATGCATTGGTAAAAGCACTATGATGAAAAGTGTGATATGTTTTCAGGTATCTCCTATACTAATAGAGCCACATGCTCACCGGTTTGCCACATGATGTAGGCCTATGGACTGAACAAGAAACCACCAAAAATTTTAACCAGTCATCGTTCTCACAACACTGAGGACCAGTCATTCGAAATGACTTCTCCATGCATTTTATGCATTGGTAAAAGCACTATGATGAAAAGTGTGATATGTTTTCAGGTATCTCCTATACTAATAGAGCCACATGCTCACCGGTTTGCCACATGATGTAGGCCTATGGACTGAACAAGAAACCACCAAAAATTTTAACCAGTCATCGTTCTCACAACACTGAGGACCAGTCATTCGAAATGACTTCTCCATGCATTTTATGCATTGGTAAAAGCACTATGATGAAAAGTGTGATATGTTTTCAGGTATCTCCTATACTAATAGAGCCACATGCTCACCGGTTTGCCACATGATGTAGGCCTATGGACTGAACAAGAAACCACCAAAAATTTTAACCAGTCATCGTTCTCACAACACTGAGGACCAGTCATTCGAAATGACTTCTCCATGCATTTTATGCATTGGTAAAAGCACTATGATGAAAAGTGTGATATGTTTTCAGGTATCTCCTATACTAATAGAGCCACATGCTCACCGGTTTGCCACATGATGTAGGCCTATGGACTGAACAAGAAACCACCAAAAATTTTAACCAGTCATCGTTCTCACAACACTGAGGACCAGTCATTCGAAATGACTTCTCCATGCATTTTATGCATTGGTAAATGCACTATGATGAAAAGTGTGATATGTTTTCAGGTATCTCCTATACTAATAGAGCCACATGCTCACCGGTTTGCCACATGATGTAGGCCTATGGACTGAACAAGAAACCACCAAAAATTTTAACCAGTCATCGTTCTCACAACACTGAGGACCAGTCATTCGAAATGACTTCTCCATGCATTTTATGCATTGGTAAAAGCACTATGATGAAAAGTGTGATGTTTTCAGGTATCTCCTATACTAATAGAGCCACATGCTCACCGGTTTGCCACATGATGTAGGCCTATGGACTGAACAAGAAACCACCAAAAATTTTAACCAGTCATCGTTCTCACAACACTGAGGACCAGTCATTCGAAATGACTTCTCCATGCATTTTATGCATTGGTAAAAGCACTATGATGAAAAGTGTGATATGTTTTCAGGTATCTCCTATACTAATAGAGCCACATGCTCACCGGTTTGCCACATGATGTAGGCCTATGGACTGAACAAGAAACCACCAAAAATTTTAACCAGTCATCGTTCTCACAACACTGAGGACCAGTCATTCGAAATGACTTCTCCATGCATTTTATGCATTGGTAAAAGCACTATGATGAAAAGTGTGATATGTTTTCAGGTATCTCCTATACTAATAGAGCCACATGCTCACCGGTTTGCCACATGATGTAGGCCTATGGACTGAACAAGAAACCACCAAAAATTTTAACCAGTCATCGTTCTCACAACACTGAGGACCAGTCATTCGAAATGACTTCTCCATGCATTTTATGCATTGGTAAAAGCACTATGATGAAAAGTGTGATATGTTTTCAGGTATCTCCTATACTAATAGAGCCACATGCTCACCGGTTTGCCACATGATGTAGGCCTATGGACTGAACAAGAAACCACCAAAAATTTTAACCAGTCATCGTTCTCACAACACTGAGGACCAGTCATTCGAAATGACTTCTCCATGCATTTTATGCATTGGTAAAAGCACTATGATGAAAAGTGTGATATGTTTTCAGGTATCTCCTATACTAAAGCCACATGCTCACCGGTTTGCCACATGATGTAGGCCTATGGACTGAACAAGAAACCACCAAAAAATTTAACCAGTCATCGTTCTCACAACACTGAGGACCAGTCATTCGAAATGACTTCTCCATGCATTTTATGCATTGGTAAAAGCACTATGATGAAAAGTGTGATATGTTTTCAGGTATCTCCTATACTAATAGAGCCACATGCTCACCGGTTTGCCACATGATGTAGGCCTATGGACTGAACAAGAAACCACCAAAAATTTTAACCAGTCATCGTTCTCACAACACTGAGGACCAGTCATTCGAAATGACTTCTCCATGCATTTTATGCATTGGTAAAAGCACTATGATGAAAAGTGTGATATGTTTTCAGGTATCTCCTATACAAATAGAGCCACATGCTCACCGGTTTGCCACATGATGTAGGCCTATGGACTGAACAAGAAACCACCAAAAAATTTAACCAGTCATCGTTCTCACAACACTGAGGACCAGTCATTCGAAATGACTTCTCCATGCATTTTATGCATTGGTAAAAGCACTATGATGAAAAGTGTGATATGTTTTCAGGTATCTCCTATACTAATAGAGCCACATGCTCACCGGTTTGCCACATGATGTAGGCCTATGGACTGAACAAGAAACCACCAAAAATTTTAACCAGTCATCGTTCTCACAACACTGAGGACCAGTCATTCGAAATGACTTCTCCATGCATTTTATGCATTGGTAAAAGCACTATGATGAAAAGTGTGATATGTTTTCAGGTATCTCCTATACTAATAGAGCCACATGCTCACCGGTTTGCCACATGATGTAGGCCTATGGACTGAACAAGAAACCACCAAAAATTTTAACCAGTCATCGTTCTCACAACACTGAGGACCAGTCATTCGAAATGACTTCTCCATGCATTTTATGCATTGGTAAAAGCACTATGATGAAAAGTGTGATATGTTTTCAGGTATCTCCTATACTAATAGAGCCACATGCTCACCGGTTTGCCACATGATGTAGGCCTATGGACTGAACAAGAAACCACCAAAAATTTTAACCAGTCATCGTTCTCACAACACCGAGGACCAGTCATTCGAAATGACTTCTCCATGCATTTTATGCATTGGTAAAAGCACTATGATGAAAAGTGTGATATGTTTTCAGGTATCTCCTATACTAATAGAGCCACATGCTCACCGGTTTGCCACATGATGTAGGCCTATGGACTGAACAAGAAACCACCAAAAATTTTAACCAGTCATCGTTCTCACAACACTGAGGACCAGTCATTCGAAATGACTTCTCCATGCATTTTAGGCATTGGTAAAAGCACTATGATGAAAAGTGTGATATGTTTTCAGGTATCTCCTATACTAATAGAGCCACATGCTCACCGGTTTGCCACATGATGTAGGCCTATGGACTGAACAAGAAACCACCAAAAATTTTAACCAGTCATCGTTCTCACAACACTGAGGACCAGTCATTCGAAATGACTTCTCCATGCATTTTATGCATTGGTAAAAGCACTATGATGAAAAGTGTGATATGTTTTCAGGTATCTCCTATACTAATAGAGCCACATGCTCACCGGTTTGCCACACGATGTAGGCCTATGGACTAAACAAGAAACCACCAAAAATTTTAACCAGTCATCGTTCTCACAACACTGAGGACCAGTCATTCGAAATGACTTCTCCATGCATTTTATGCATTGGTAAAAGCACTATGATGAAAAGTGTGATATGTTTTCAGGTATCTCCTATACTAATAGAGCCACATGCTCACCGGTTTGCCACACGATGTAGGCCTATGGACTGAACAAGAAACCACCAAAAATTTTAACCAGTCATCGTTCTCACAACACTGAGGACCAGTCATTCGAAATGACTTCTCCATGCATTTTATGCATTGGTAAAAGCACTATGATGAAAAGTGTGATATGTTTTCAGGTATCTCCTATACTAATAGAGCCACATGCTCACTGGTTTGCCACATGATGTAGGCCTATGGACTGAACAAGAAACCACCAAAAATTTTAACCAGTCATCATTCTCACAACACTGAGGACCAGTCATTCGAAATGACTTCTCCATGCATTTTATGCATTGGTAAAAGCACTATGATGAAAAGTGTGATATCTTTTCAGGTATCTCCTATACTAATAGAGACACATGCTCACCGGTTTGCCACATGATGTAGGCCTATGGACTGAACAAGAAACCACCAAAAATTTTAACCAGTCATCGTTCTCACAACACTGAGGACCAGTCATTCGAAATGACTTCTCCATGCATTTTATGCATTGGTAAAAGCACTATGATGAAAAGTGTGATATGTTTTCAGGTATCTCCTATACTAATAGAGCCACATGCTCACCGGTTTGCCACATGATGTAGGCCTATGGACTGAACAAGAAACCACCAAAAATTTTAACCAGTCATCGTTCTCACAACACTGAGGACCAGTCATTCGAAATGACTTCTCCATGCATTTTAGGCATTGGTAAAAGCACTATGATGAAAAGTGTGATATGTTTTCAGGTATCTCCTATACTAATAGAGCCACATGCTCACCGGTTTGCCACATGATGTAGGCCTATGGACTGAACAAGAAACCACCAAAAATTTTAACCAGTCATCGTTCTCACAACACTGAGGACCAGTCATTCGAAATGACTTCTCCATGCATTTTATGCATTGGTAAAAGCACTATGATGAAAAGTGTGATATGTTTTCAGGTATCTCCTATACTAATAGAGCCACATGCTCACCGGTTTGCCACACGATGTAGGCCTATGGACTAAACAAGAAACCACCAAAAATTTTAACCAGTCATCGTTCTCACAACACTGAGGACCAGTCATTCGAAATGACTTCTCCATGCATTTTATGCATTGGTAAAAGCACTATGATGAAAAGTGTGATATGTTTTCAGGTATCTCCTATACTAATAGAGCCACATGCTCACCGGTTTGCCACACGATGTAGGCCTATGGACTGAACAAGAAACCACCAAAAATTTTTTTTTTTTTTTTTCCAAATAATCTTTATTGGATTTTAACAATTAACTGGGCAGGAATGGAAAAGGGAAAAGTGGGGATGCGGGGAAAGGGAAGGGGGGAGTGGAGGGGGGGGGCTGGAAGGAAGGGGGGGGGAGAACGTGGGAAGACAGAAGGGGGAGAGAAGACACTTGAAGTAAGCGACAACAGGTAACCAAATTTGTTAAATGATAAAACAGCATTTGGAAGGTGAATAATTATAATTATATTTATAATACATTTGCTCACGAAAGAGGGGTAGACTCACGGAGCAGTCCTGAATTGCAGACACTTTAGATCAAAGTCCGGTTCGCTTTGTGCCAATTTCAACTGATAATTGCTACGGGAAGACTTCTTGAAACCACCAAAAATTTTAACCAGTCATCGTTCTCACAACACTGAGGACCAGTCATTCGAAATGACTTCTCCATGCATTTTATGCATTGGTAAAAGCACTATGATGAAAAGTGTGATATGTTTTCAGGTATCTCCTATACTAATAGAGCCACATGCTCACTGGTTTGCCACATGATGTAGGCCTATGGACTGAACAAGAAACCACCAAAAATTTTAACCAGTCATCATTCTCACAACACTGAGGACCAGTCATTCGAAATGACTTCTCCATGCATTTTATGCATTGGTAAAAGCACTATGATGAAAAGTGTGATATCTTTTCAGGTATCTCCTATACTAATAGAGCCACATGCTCACCGGTTTGCCACATGATGTAGGCCTATGGACTGAACAAGAAATCACCAAAAATTTTAACCAGTCATCGTTCTCACAACACTGAGGACCAGTCATTCGAAATGACTTCTCCATGCATTTTATGCATTGGTAAAAGCACTATGATGAAAAGTGTGATATGTTTTCAGGTATCTCCTATACTAATAGAGCCACATGCTCACCGGTTTGCCACATGATGTAGGCCTATGGACTGAACAAGAAACCACCAAAAATTTTAACCAGTCATCGTTCTCACAACACTGAGGACCAGTCATTCGAAATGACTTCTCCATGCATTTTATGCATTGGTAAAAGCACTATGATGAAAAGTGTGATATGTTTTCAGGTATCTCCTATACTAATAGAGCCACATGCTCACCGGTTTGCCACATGATGTAGGCCTATGGACTGAACAAGAAACCACCAAAAATTTTAACCAGTCATCGTTCTCACAACACTGAGGACCAGTCATTCGAAATGACTTCTCCATGCATTTTATGCATTGGTAAAAGCACTATGATGAAAAGTGTGATATGTTTTCAGGTATCTCCTATACTAATAGAGCCACATGCTCACCGGTTTGCCACATGATGTAGGCCTATGGACTGAACAAGAAACCACCAAAAATTTTAACCAGTCATCGTTCTCACAACACTGAGGACCAGTCATTCGAAATGACTTCTCCATGCATTTTATGCATTGGTAAAAGCACTATGATGAAAAGTGTGATATGTTTTCAGGTATCTCCTATACTAATAGAGCCACATGCTCACTGGTTTGCCACATGATGTAGGCCTATGGACTGAACAAGAAACCACCAAAAATTTTAACCAGTCATCGTTCTCACAACACTGAGGACCAGTCATTCGAAATGACTTCTCCATGCATTTTATGCTTTGGTAAAAGCACTATGATGAAAAGTGTGATATGTTTTCAGGTATCTCCTATACTAATAGAGCCACATGCTCACCGGTTTGCCACATGATGTAGGCCTATGGACTGAACAAGAAACCACCAAAAATTTTAACCAGTCATCGTTCTCACAACACTGAGGACCAGTCATTCGAAATGACTTCTCCATGCATTTTATGCATTGGTAAAAGCACTATGATGAAAAGTGTGATATGTTTTCAGGTATCTCCTGTACTAATAGAGCCACATGCTCACCGGTTTGCCACATGATGTAGGCCTATGGACTGAACAAGAAACCACCAAAAATTTTAACCAGTCATCGTTCTCACAACACTGAGGACCAGTCATTCGAAATGACTTCTCCATGCATTTTATGCATTGGTAAAAGCACTATGATGAAAAGTGTGATATGTTTTCAGGTATCTCCTATACTAATAGAGCCACATGCTCACCGGTTTGCCACATGATGTAGGCCTATGGACTGAACAAGAAACCACCAAAAATTTCAACCAGTCATCGTTCTCACAACACTGAGGACCAGTCATTCGAAATGACTTCTCCATGCATTTTATGCATTGGTAAAAGCACTATGATGAAAAGTGTGATATGTTTTCAGGTATCTCCTATACTAATAGAGCCACATGCTCACCGGTTTGCCACATGATGTAGGCCTATGGACTGAACAAGAAACCACCAAAAATTTTAACCAGTCATCGTTCTCACAACACTGAGGACCAGTCATTCGAAATGACTTCTCCATGCATTTTATGCATTGGTAAAAGCACTATGATGAAAAGTGTGATATGTTTTCAGGTATCTCCTATACTAATAGAGCCACATGCTCACCGGTTTGCCACATGATGTAGGCCTATGGACTGAACAAGAAACCACCAAAAATTTTAACCAGTCATCGTTCTCACAACACTGAGGACCAGTCATTCGAAATGACTTCTCCATGCATTTTATGCATTGGTAAAAGCACTATGATGAAAAGTGTGATATGTTTTCAGGTATCTCCTATACTAATAGAGCCACATGCTCACCGGTTTGCCACATGATGTAGGCCTATGGAATGAACAAGAAACCACCAAAAATTTCAACCAGTCATCGTTCTCACAACACTGAGGACCAGTCATTCGAAATGACTTCTCCATGCATTTTATGCATTGGTAAAAGCACTATGATGAAAAGTGTGATATGTTTTCAGGTATCTCCTATACTAATAGAGCCACATGCTCACCGGTTTGCCACATGATGTAGGCCTATGGACTGAACAAGAAACCACCAAAAATTTTAACCAGTCATCGTTCTCACAACACTGAGGACCAGTCATTCGAAATGACTTCTCCATGCATTTTATGCATTGGTAAAAGCACTATGATGAAAAGTGTGATATGTTTTCAGGTATCTCCTATACTAATAGAGCCACATGCTCACCGGTTTGCCACATGATGTAGGCCTATGGACTGAACAAGAAACCACCAAAAATTTTAACCAGTCATCGTTCTCACAACACTGAGGACCAGTCATTCGAAATGACTTCTCCATGCATTTTATGCATTGGTAAAAGCACTATGATGAAAAGTGTGATATGTTTTCAGGTATCTCCTATACTAATAGAGCCACATGCTCACCGGTTTGCCACATGATGTAGGCCTATGGACTGAACAAGAAACCACCAAAAAATTTAACCAGTCATCGTTCTCACAACACTGAGGACCAGTCATTCGAAATTACTTCTCCATGCATTTTATGCATTGGTAAAAGCACTATGATGAAAAGTGTGATATGTTTTCAGGTATCTCCTATACTAATAGAGCCACATGCTCACCGGTTTGCCACATGATGTAGGCCTATGGACTGAACAAGAAACCACCAAAAATTTTAACCAGTCATCGTTCTCACAACACTGAGGACCAGTCATTCGAAATGACTTCTCCATGCATTTTATGCATTGGTAAAAGCACTATGATGAAAAGTGTGATATGTTTTCAGGTATCTCCTATACTAATAGAGCCACATGCTCACCGGTTTGCCACATGATGTAGGCCTATGGACTGAACAAGAAACCACCAAAAATTTTAACCAGTCATCGTTCTCACAACACTGAGGACCAGTCATTCGAAATGACTTCTCCATGCATTTTATGCATTGGTAAAAGCACTATGATGAAAAGTGTGATATGTTTTCAGGTATCTCCTATACTAATAGAGCCACATGCTCACCGGTTTGCCACATGATGTAGGCCTATGGACTGAACAAGAAACCACCAAAAATTTTAACCAGTCATCGTTCTCACAACACCGAGGACCAGTCATTCGAAATGACTTCTCCATGCATTTTATGCATTGGTAAAAGCACTATGATGAAAAGTGTGATATGTTTTCAGGTATCTCCTATACTAATAGAGCCACATGCTCACCGGTTTGCCACATGATGTAGGCCTATGGACTGAACAAGAAACCACCAAAAATTTTAACCAGTCATCGTTCTCACAACACTGAGGACCAGTCATTCGAAATGACTTCTCCATGCATTTTAGGCATTGGTAAAAGCACTATGATGAAAAGTGTGATATGTTTTCAGGTATCTCCTATACTAATAGAGCCACATGCTCACCGGTTTGCCACATGATGTAGGCCTATGGACTGAACAAGAAACCACCCAAAATTTTAACCAGTCATCGTTCTCACAACACTGAGGACCAGTCATTCGAAATGACTTCTCCATGCATTTTATGCATTGGTAAAAGCACTATGATGAAAAGTGTGATATGTTTTCAGGTATCTCCTATACTAATAGAGCCACATGCTCACCGGTTTGCCACACGATGTAGGCCTATGGACTAAACAAGAAACCACCAAAAATTTTAACCAGTCATCGTTCTCACAACACTGAGGACCAGTCATTCGAAATGACTTCTCCATGCATTTTATGCATTGGTAAAAGCACTATGATGAAAAGTGTGATATGTTTTCAGGTATCTCCTATACTAATAGAGCCACATGCTCACCGGTTTGCCAAAACCACCAAAAATTTTAAAAAAATAAAAGAAAAAAAAAAATTATAACCAGTCATCGTTCTCACAACACTGAGGACCAGTCATTCGAAATGACTTCTCCATGCATTTTATGCATTGGTAAAAGCACTATGATGAAAAGTGTGATATGTTTTCAGGTATCTCCTATACTAATAGAGCCACATGCTCACCGGTTTGCCACACGATGTAGGCCTATGGACTGAACAAGAAACCACCAAAAATTTTAACCAGTCATCGTTCTCACAACACTGAGGACCAGTCATTCGAAATGACTTCTCCATGCATTTTATGCATTGGTAAAAGCACTGTGATGAAAAGTGTGATATGTTTTCAGGTATCTCCTATACTAATAGAGCCACATGCTCACCGGTTTGCCACACGATGTAGGCCTATGGACTGAACAAGAAACCACCAAAAATTTTAACCAGTCATCGTTCTCACAACACTGAGGACCAGTCATTCGAAATGACTTCTCCATGCATTTTATGCATTGGTAAAAGCACTATGATGAAAAGTGTGATATGTTTTCAGGTATCTCCTATACTAATAGAGCCACATGCTCACCGGTTTGCCACACGATGTAGGCCTATGGACTGAACAAGAAACCACCAAAAATTTTAACCAGTCATCGTTCTCACAACACTGAGGACCAGTCATTCGAAATGACTTCTCCATGCATTTTATGCATTGGTAAAAGCACTATGATGAAAAGTGTGATATGTTTTCAGGTATCTCCTATACTAATAGAGCCACATGCTCACCGGTTTGCCACATGATGTAGGCCTATGCACTGAACAAGAAACCACCAAAAATTTTAACCAGTCATCGTTCTCACAACACTGAGGACCAGTCATTCGAAATGACTTCTCCATGCATTTTATGCATTGGTAAAAGCACTATGATGAAAAGTGTGATATGTTTTCAGGTATCTCCTATACTAATAGAGCCACATGCTCACCGGTTTGCCACATGATGTAGGCCTATGGACTGAACAAGAAATCACCAAAAATTTTAACCAGTCATCGTTCTCACAACACTGAGGACCAGTCATTCGAAATGACTTCTCCATGCATTTTATGCATTGGTAAAAGCACTATGATGAAAAGTGTGATATGTTTTCAGGTATCTCCTATACTAATAGAGCCACATGCTCACCGGTTTGCCACATGATGTAGGCCTATGGACTGAACAAGAAACCACCAAAAATTTTAACCAGTCATCGTTCTCACAACACTGAGGACCAGTCATTCGAAATGACTTCTCCATGCATTTTATGCATTGGTAAAAGCACTATGATGAAAAGTGTGATATGTTTTCAGGTATCTCCTATACTAATAGAGCCACATGCTCACCGGTTTGCCACATGATGTAGGCCTATGGACTGAACAAGAAACCACCAAAAATTTTAACCAGTCATCGTTCTCACAACACTGAGGACCAGTCATTCGAAATGACTTCTCCATGCATTTTATGCATTGGTAAAAGCACTATGATGAAAAGTGTGATATGTTTTCAGGTATCTCCTATACTAATAGAGCCACATGCTCACCGGTTTGCCACATGATGTAGGCCTATGGACTGAACAAGAAACCACCAAAAATTTTAACCAGTCATCGTTCTCACAACACTGAGGACCAGTCATTCGAAATGACTTCTCCATGCATTTTATGCATTGGTAAAAGCACTATGATGAAAAGTGTGATATGTTTTCAGGTATCTCCTATACTAATAGAGCCACATGCTCACCGGTTTGCCACATGATGTAGGCCTATGGACTGAACAAGAAACCACCAAAAATTTTAACCAGTCATCGTTCTCACAACACTGAGGACCAGTCATTCGAAATGACTTCTCCATGCATTTTATGCTTTGGTAAAAGCACTATGATGAAAAGTGTGATATGTTTTCAGGTATCTCCTATACTAATAGAGCCACATGCTCACCGGTTTGCCACATGATGTAGGCCTATGGACTGAACAAGAAACCACCAAAAATTTTAACCAGTCATCGTTCTCACAACACTGAGGACCAGTCATTCGAAATGACTTCTCCATGCATTTTATGCATTGGTAAAAGCACTATGATGAAAAGTGTGATATGTTTTCAGGTATCTCCTATACTAATAGAGCCACATGCTCACCGGTTTGCCACATGATGTAGGCCTATGGACTGAACAAGAAACCACCAAAAATTTTAACCAGTCATCGTTCTCACAACACTGAGGACCAGTCATTCGAAATGACTTCTCCATGCATTTTATGCATTGGTAAAAGCACTATGATGAAAAGTGTGATATGTTTTCAGGTATCTCCTATACTAATAGAGCCACATGCTCACCGGTTTGCCACATGATGTAGGCCTATTGACTGAACAAGAAACCACCAAAAATTTTAACCAGTCATCGTTCTCACAACACTGAGGACCAGTCATTCGAAATGACTTCTCCATGCATTTTATGCATTGGTAAAAGCACTATGATGAAAAGTGTGATATGTTTTCAGGTATCTCCTATACTAATAGAGCCACATGCTCACCGGTTTGCCACATGATGTAGGCCTATGGACTGAACAAGAAACCACCAAAAATTTTAACCAGTCATCGTTCTCACAACACTGAGGACCAGTCATTCGAAATGACTTCTCCATGCATTTTATGCATTGGTAAAAGCACTATGATGAAAAGTGTGATATGTTTTCAGGTATCTCCTATACTAATAGAGCCACATGCTCACCGGTTTGCCACATGATGTAGGCCTATGGACTGAACAAGAAACCACCAAAAATTTCAACCAGTCATCGTTCTCACAACACTGAGGACCAGTCATTCGAAATGACTTCTCCATGCATTTTATGCATTGGTAAAAGCACTATGATGAAAAGTGTGATATGTTTTCAGGTATCTCCTATACTAATAGAGCCACATGCTCACCGGTTTGCCACATGATGTAGGCCTATGGACTGAACAAGAAACCACCAAAAATTTTAACCAGTCATCGTTCTCACAACACTGAGGACCAGTCATTCGAAATGACTTCTCCATGCATTTTATGCATTGGTAAAAGCACTATGATGAAAAGTGTGATATGTTTTCAGGTATCTCCTATACTAATAGAGCCACATGCTCACCGGTTTGCCACATGATGTAGGCCTATGGACTGAACAAGAAACCACCAAAAAATTTAACCAGTCATCGTTCTCACAACACTGAGGACCAGTCATTCGAAATTACTTCTCCATGCATTTTATGCATTGGTAAAAGCACTATGATGAAAAGTGTGATATGTTTTCAGGTATCTCCTATACTAATAGAGCCACATGCTCAACAGTTTGCCACATGATGTAGGCCTATGGACTGAACAAGAAACCACCAAAAATTTTAACCAGTCATCGTTCTCACAACACTGAGGACCAGTCATTCGAAATGACTTCTCCATGCATTTTATGCATTGGTAAAAGCACTATGATGAAAAGTGTGATATGTTTTCAGGTATCTCCTATACTAATAGAGCCACATGCTCACCGGTTTGCCACATGATGTAGGCCTATGGACTGAACAAGAAACCACCAAAAATTTTAACCAGTCATCGTTCTCACAACACTGAGGACCAGTCATTCGAAATGACTTCTCCATGCATTTTATGCATTGGTAAAAGCACTATGATGAAAAGTGTGATATGTTTTCAGGTATCTCCTATACTAATAGAGCCACATGCTCACCGGTTTGCCACATGATGTAGGCCTATGGACTGAACAAGAAACCACCAAAAATTTTAACCAGTCATCGTTCTCACAACACCGAGGACCAGTCATTCGAAATGACTTCTCCATGCATTTTATGCATTGGTAAAAGCACTATGATGAAAAGTGTGATATGTTTTCAGGTATCTCCTATACTAATAGAGCCACATGCTCACCGGTTTGCCACATGATGTAGGCCTATGGACTGAACAAGAAACCACCAAAAATTTTAACCAGTCATCGTTCTCACAACACTGAGGACCAGTCATTCGAAATGACTTCTCCATGCATTTTAGGCATTGGTAAAAGCACTATGATGAAAAGTGTGATATGTTTTCAGGTATCTCCTATACTAATAGAGCCACATGCTCACCGGTTTGCCACATGATGTAGGCCTATGGACTGAACAAGAAACCACCAAAAATTTTAACCAGTCATCGTTCTCACAACACTGAGGACCAGTCATTCGAAATGACTTCTCCATGCATTTTATGCATTGGTAAAAGCACTATGATGAAAAGTGTGATATGTTTTCAGGTATCTCCTATACTAATAGAGCCACATGCTCACCGGTTTGCCACACGATGTAGGCCTATGGACTAAACAAGAAACCACCAAAAATTTTAACCAGTCATCGTTCTCACAACACTGAGGACCAGTCATTCGAAATGACTTCTCCATGCATTTTATGCATTGGTAAAAGCACTATGATGAAAAGTGTGATATGTTTTCAGGTATCTCCTATACTAATAGAGCCACATGCTCACCGGTTTGCCACACGATGTAGGCCTATGGACTGAACAAGAAACCACCAAAAATTTTAACCAGTCATCGTTCTCACAACACTGAGGACCAGTCATTCGAAATGACTTCTCCATGCATTTTATGCATTGGTAAAAGCACTATGATGAAAAGTGTGATATGTTTTCAGGTATCTCCTATACTAATAGAGCCACATGCTCACCGGTTTGCCACACGATGTAGGCCTATGGACTGAACAAGAAACCACCAAAAATTTTAACCAGTCATCGTTCTCACAACACTGAGGACCAGTCATTCGAAATGACTTCTCCATGCATTTTATGCATTGGTAAAAGCACTATGATGAAAAGTGTGATATGTTTTCAGGTATCTCCTATACTAATAGACCCACATGCTCACCGGTTTGCCACACGATGTAGGCCTATGGACTGAACAAGAAACCACCAAAAATTTTAACCAGTCATCGTTCTCACAACACTGAGGACCAGTCATTCGAAATGACTTCTCCATGCATTTTATGCATTGGTAAAAGCACTATGATGAAAAGTGTGATATGTTTTCAGGTATCTCCTATACTAATAGAGCCACATGCTCACCGGTTTGCCACACGATGTAGGCCTATGGACTGAACAAGAAACCACCAAAAATTTTAACCAGTCATCGTTCTCACAACACTGAGGACCAGTCATTCGAAATGACTTCTCCATGCATTTTATGCATTGGTAAAAGCACTATGATGAAAAGTGTGATATGTTTTCAGGTATCTCCTATACTAATAGAGCCACATGCTCACTGGTTTGCCACATGATGTAGGCCTATGGACTGAACAAGAAACCACCAAAAATTTTAACCAGTCATCATTCTCACAACACTGAGGACCAGTCATTCGAAATGACTTCTCCATGCATTTTATGCATTGGTAAAAGCACTATGATGAAAAGTGTGATATCTTTTCAGGTATCTCCTATACTAATAGAGACACATGCTCACCGGTTTGCCACATGATGTAGGCCTATGGACTGAACAAGAAACCACCAAAAATTTTAACCAGTCATCGTTCTCACAACACTGAGGACCAGTCATTCGAAATGACTTCTCCATGCATTTTATGCATTGGTAAAAGCACTATGATGAAAAGTGTGATATGTTTTCAGGTATCTCCTATACTAATAGAGCCACATGCTCACCGGTTTGCCACATGATGTAGGCCTATGCACTGAACAAGAAACCACCAAAAATTTTAACCAGTCATCGTTCTCACAACACTGAGGACCAGTCATTCGAAATGACTTCTCCATGCATTTTATGCATTGGTAAAAGCACTATGATGAAAAGTGTGATATGTTTTCAGGTATCTCCTATACTAATAGAGCCACATGCTCACCGGTTTGCCACATGATGTAGGCCTATGGACTGAACAAGAAATCACCAAAAATTTTAACCAGTCATCGTTCTCACAACACTGAGGACCAGTCATTCGAAATGACTTCTCCATGCATTTTATGCATTGGTAAAAGCACTATGATGAAAAGTGTGATATGTTTTCAGGTATCTCCTATACTAATAGAGCCACATGCTCACCGGTTTGCCACATGATGTAGGCCTATGGACTGAACAAGAAACCACCAAAAATTTTAACCAGTCATCGTTCTCACAACACTGAGGACCAGTCATTCGAAATGACTTCTCCATGCATTTTATGCATTGGTAAAAGCACTATGATGAAAAGTGTGATATGTTTTCAGGTATCTCCTATACTAATAGAGCCACATGCTCACCGGTTTGCCACATGATGTAGGCCTATGGACTGAACAAGAAACCACCAAAAATTTTAACCAGTCATCGTTCTCACAACACTGAGGACCAGTCATTCGAAATGACTTCTCCATGCATTTTATGCATTGGTAAAAGCACTATGATGAAAAGTGTGATATGTTTTCAGGTATCTCCTATACTAATAGAGCCACATGCTCACCGGTTTGCCACATGATGTAGGCCTATGGACTGAACAAGAAACCACCAAAAATTTTAACCAGTCATCGTTCTCACAACACTGAGGACCAGTCATTCGAAATGACTTCTCCATGCATTTTATGCATTGGTAAAAGCACTATGATGAAAAGTGTGATATGTTTTCAGGTATCTCCTATACTAATAGAGCCACATGCTCACCGGTTTGCCACATGATGTAGGCCTATGGACTGAACAAGAAACCACCAAAAATTTTAACCAGTCATCGTTCTCACAACACTGAGGACCAGTCATTCGAAATGACTTCTCCATGCATTTTATGCTTTGGTAAAAGCACTATGATGAAAAGTGTGATATGTTTTCAGGTATCTCCTATACTAATAGAGCCACATGCTCACCGGTTTGCCACATGATGTAGGCCTATGGACTGAACAAGAAACCACCAAAAATTTTAACCAGTCATCGTTCTCACAACACTGAGGACCAGTCATTCGAAATGACTTCTCCATGCATTTTATGCATTGGTAAAAGCACTATGATGAAAAGTGTGATATGTTTTCAGGTATCTCCTGTACTAATAGAGCCACATGCTCACCGGTTTGCCACATGATGTAGGCCTATGGACTGAACAAGAAACCACCAAAAATTTTAACCAGTCATCGTTCTCACAACACTGAGGACCAGTCATTCGAAATGACTTCTCCATGCATTTTATGCATTGGTAAAAGCACTATGATGAAAAGTGTGATATGTTTTCAGGTATCTCCTATACTAATAGAGCCACATGCTCACCGGTTTGCCACATGATGTAGGCCTATTGACTGAACAAGAAACCACCAAAAATTTTAACCAGTCATCGTTCTCACAACACTGAGGACCAGTCATTCGAAATGACTTCTCCATGCATTTTATGCATTGGTAAAAGCACTATGATGAAAAGTGTGATATGTTTTCAGGTATCTCCTATACTAATAGAGCCACATGCTCACCGGTTTGCCACATGATGTAGGCCTATGGACTGAACAAGAAACCACCAAAAATTTTAACCAGTCATCGTTCTCACAACACTGAGGACCAGTCATTCGAAATGACTTCTCCATGCATTTTATGCATTGGTAAAAGCACTATGATGAAAAGTGTGATATGTTTTCAGGTATCTCCTATACTAATAGAGCCACATGCTCACCGGTTTGCCACATGATGTAGGCCTATGGACTGAACAAGAAACCACCAAAAATTTCAACCAGTCATCGTTCTCACAACACTGAGGACCAGTCATTCGAAATGACTTCTCCATGCATTTTATGCATTGGTAAAAGCACTATGATGAAAAGTGTGATATGTTTTCAGGTATCTCCTATACTAATAGAGCCACATGCTCACCGGTTTGCCACATGATGTAGGCCTATGGACTGAACAAGAAACCACCAAAAATTTTAACCAGTCATCGTTCTCACAACACTGAGGACCAGTCATTCGAAATGACTTCTCCATGCATTTTATGCATTGGTAAAAGCACTATGATGAAAAGTGTGATATGTTTTCAGGTATCTCCTATACTAATAGAGCCACATGCTCACCGGTTTGCCACATGATGTAGGCCTATGGACTGAACAAGAAACCACCAAAAATTTTAACCAGTCATCATTCTCACAACACTGAGGACCAGTCATTCGAAATGACTTCTCCATGCATTTTATGCATTGGTAAAAGCACTATGATGAAAAGTGTGATATGTTTTCAGGTATCTCCTATACTAATAGAGCCACATGCTCACCGGTTTGCCACATGATGTAGGCCTATGGAATGAACAAGAAACCACCAAAAATTTCAACCAGTCATCGTTCTCACAACACTGAGGACCAGTCATTCGAAATGACTTCTCCATGCATTTTATGCATTGGTAAAAGCACTATGATGAAAAGTGTGATATGTTTTCAGGTATCTCCTATACTAATAGAGCCACATGCTCACCGGTTTGCCACATGATGTAGGCCTATGGACTGAACAAGAAACCACCAAAAATTTTAACCAGTCATCGTTCTCACAACACTGAGGACCAGTCATTCGAAATGACTTCTCCATGCATTTTATGCATTGGTAAAAGCACTATGATGAAAAGTGTGATATGTTTTCAGGTATCTCCTATACTAATAGAGCCACATGCTCACCGGTTTGCCACATGATGTAGGCCTATGGACTGAACAAGAAACCACCAAAAATTTTAACCAGTCATCGTTCTCACAACACTGAGGACCAGTCATTCGAAATGACTTCTCCATGCATTTTATGCATTGGTAAAAGCACTATGATGAAAAGTGTGATATGTTTTCAGGTATCTCCTATACTAATAGAGCCACATGCTCACCGGTTTGCCACATGATGTAGGCCTATGGACTGAACAAGAAACCACCAAAAATTTCAACCAGTCATCGTTCTCACAACACTGAGGACCAGTCATTCGAAATTACTTCTCCATGCATTTTATGCATTGGTAAAAGCACTATGATGAAAAGTGTGATATGTTTTCAGGTATCTCCTATACTAATAGAGCCACATGCTCACCGGTTTGCCACATGATGTAGGCCTATGGACTGAACAAGAAACCACCAAAAATTTTAACCAGTCATCGTTCTCACAACACTGAGGACCAGTCATTCGAAATGACTTCTCCATGCATTTTATGCATTGGTAAAAGCACTATGATGAAAAGTGTGATATGTTTTCAGGTATCTCCTATACTAATAGAGCCACATGCTCACCGGTTTGCCACATGATGTAGGCCTATGGACTGAACAAGAAACCACCAAAAATTTTAACCAGTCATCGTTCTCACAACACTGAGGACCAGTCATTCGAAATGACTTCTCCATGCATTTTATGCATTGGTAAAAGCACTATGATGAAAAGTGTGATATGTTTTCAGGTATCTCCTATACTAATAGAGCCACATGCTCACCGGTTTGCCACATGATGTAGGCCTATGGACTGAACAAGAAACCACCAAAAATTTTAACCAGTCATCGTTCTCACAACACTGAGGACCAGTCATTCGAAATGACTTCTCCATGCATTTTATGCATTGGTAAAAGCACTATGATGAAAAGTGTGATATGTTTTCAGGTATCTCCTATAATAATAGAGCTACATGCTCACCGGTTGGCCACATGATGTAGGCCTATGGACTGAACAAGAAACCACCAAAAATTTTAACCAGTCATCGTTCTCACAACACTGAGGACCAGTCATTCGAAATGACTTCTCCATGCATTTTATGCATTGGTAAAAGCACTATGATGAAAAGTGTGATATGTTTTCAGGTATCTCCTATACTAATAGAGCCACATGCTCACCGGTTTGCCACATGATGTAGGCCTATGGACTGAACAAGAAACCACCAAAAATTTTAACCAGTCATCGTTCTCACAACACTGAGGACCAGTCATTCGAAATGACTTCTCCATGCATTTTATGCATTGGTAAAAGCACTATGAGGAAAAGTGTGATATGTTTTCAGGTATCTCCTATACTAATAGAGCCACATGCTCACCGGTTTGCCACATGATGTAGGCCTATGGACTGAACAAGAAACCACCAAAAATTTCAACCAGTCATCGTTCTCACAACACTGAGGACCAGTCATTCGAAATGACTTCTCCATGCATTTTATGCATTGGTAAAAGCACTATGATGAAAAGTGTGATATGTTTTCAGGTATCTCCTATACTAATAGAGCCACATGCTCACCGGTTGGCCACATGATGTAGGCCTATGGACTGAACAAGAAACCACCAAAAATTTTAACCAGTCATCGTTCTCACAACACTGAGGACCAGTCATTCGAAATGTCTTCTCCATGCATTTTATGCATTGGTAAAAGCACTATGATGAAAAGTGTGATATGTTTTCAGGTATCTCCTATACTAATAGAGCCACATGCTCACCGGTTTGCCACATGATGTAGGCCTATGGACTGAACAAGAAACCACCAAAAATTTTAACCAGTCATCGTTCTCACAACACTGAGGACCAGTCATTCGAAATGACTTCTCCATGCATTTTATGCATTGGTAAAAGCACTATGATGAAAAGTGTGATATGTTTTCAGGTATCTCCTATACTAATAGAGCCACATGCTCACCGGTTTGCCACATGATGTAGGCCTATGGACTGAACAAGAAACCACCAAAAATTTTAACCAGTCATCGTTCTCACAACACTGAGGACCAGTCATTCGAAATGACTTCTCCATGCATTTTATGCATTGGTAAAAGCACTATGATGAAAAGTGTGATATGTTTTCAGGTATCTCCTATACTAATAGAGCCACATGCTCACCGGTTTGCCACATGATGTAGGCCTATGGACTGAACAAGAAACCACCAAAAATTTTAACCAGTCATCGTTCTCACAACACTGAGGACCAGTCATTCGAAATGACTTCTCCATGCATTTTATGCATTGGTAAAAGCACCATGATGAAAAGTGTGATATGTTTTTAGGTATCTCCTATACTAATAGAGCCACATGCTCACCGGTTTGCCACATGATGTAGGCCTATGGACTGAACAAGAAACCACCAAAAATTTTAACCAGTCATCGTTCTCACAACACTGAGGACCAGTCATTCGAAATGACTTCTCCATGCATTTTATGCATTGGTAAAAGCACTATGATGAAAAGTGTGATATGTTTTCAGGTATCTCCTATACTAATAGAGCCACATGCTCACCGGTTTGCCACATGATGTAGGCCTATGGACTGAACAAGAAACCACCAAAAATTTTAACCAGTCATCGTTCTCACAACACTGAGGACCAGTCATTCGAAATGACTTCTCCATGCATTTTATGCATTGGTAAAAGCACTATGATGAAAAGTGTGATATGTTTTCAGGTATCTCCTATACTAATAGAGCCACATGCTCACCGGTTTGCCACATGATGTAGACCTATGGACTGAACAAGAAACCACCAAAAATTTTAACCAGTCATCGTTCTCACAACACTGAGGACCAGTCATTCGAAATGACTTCTCCATGCATTTTATGCATTGGTAAAAGCACTATGATGAAAAGTGTGATATGTTTTCAGGTATCTCCTATACTAATAGAGCCACATGCTCACCGGTTTGCCACATGATGTAGGCCTATGGACTGAACAAGAAACCACCAAAAATTTTAACCAGTCATCGTTCTCACAACACTGAGGACCAGTCATTCGAAATGACTTCTCCATGCATTTTATGCATTGGTAAAAGCACTATGATGAAAAGTGTGATATGTTTTCAGGTATCTCCTATACTAATAGAGCCACATGCTCACCGGTTTGCCACATGATGTAGGCCTATGGACTGAACAAGAAACCACCAAAAATTTTAACCAGTCATCGTTCTCACAACACTGAGGACCAGTCATTCGAAATGACTTCTCCATGCATTTTATGCATTGGTAAAAGCACTATGATGAAAAGTGTGATATGTTTTCAGGTATCTCCTATACTAATAGAGCCACATGCTCACCGGTTTGCCACATGATGTAGGCCTATGGACTGAACAAGAAACCACCAAAAATTTTAACCAGTCATCGTTCTCACAACACTGAGGACCAGTCATTCGAAATGACTTCTCCATGCATTTTATGCATTGGTAAAAGCACTATGATGAAAAGTGTGATATGTTTTCAGGTATCTCCTATACTAATAGAGCCACATGCTCACCGGTTTGCCACATGATGTAGGCCTATGGACTGAACAAGAAACCACCAAAAATTTCAACCAGTCATCGTTCTCACAACACTGAGGACCAGTCATTCGAAATGACTTCTCCATGCATTTTATGCATTGGTAAAAGCACTATGATGAAAAGTGTGATATGTTTTCAGGTATCTCCTATACTAATAGAGCCACATGCTCACCGGTTTGCCACATGATGTAGGCCTATGGACTGAATAAGAAACCACCAAAAATTTTAACCAGTCATCGTTCTCACAACACTGAGGACCAGTCATTCGAAATGACTTCTCCATGCATTTTATGCATTGGTAAAAGCACTATGATGAAAAGTGTGATATGTTTTCAGGTATCTCCTATACTAATAGAGCCACATGCTCACCGGTTTGCCACATGATGTAGGCCTATGGACTGAACAAGAAACCACCAAAAATTTTAACCAGTCATCGTTCTCACAACACTGAGGACCAGTCATTCGAAATGACTTCTCCATGCATTTTATGCATTGGTAAAAGCACTATGATGAAAAGTGTGATATGTTTTCAGGTATCTCCTATACTAATAGAGCCACATGCTCACCGGTTTGCCACATGATGTAGGCCTATGGAATGAACAAGAAACCACCAAAAATTTCAACCAGTCATCGTTCTCACAACACTGAGGACCAGTCATTCGAAATGACTTCTCCATGCATTTTATGCATTGGTAAAAGCACTATGATGAAAAGTGTGATATGTTTTCAGGTATCTCCTATACTAATAGAGCCACATGCTCACCGGTTTGCCACATGATGTAGGCCTATGGACTGAACAAGAAACCACCAAAAATTTTAACCAGTCATCGTTCTCACAACACTGAGGACCAGTCATTCGAAATGACTTCTCCATGCATTTTATGCATTGGTAAAAGCACTATGATGAAAAGTGTGATATGTTTTCAGGTATCTCCTATACTAATAGAGCCACATGCTCACCGGTTTGCCACATGATGTAGGCCTATGGACTGAACAAGAAACCACCAAAAATTTTAACCAGTCATCGTTCTCACAACACTGAGGACCAGTCATTCGAAATGACTTCTCCATGCATTTTATGCATTGGTAAAAGCACTATGATGAAAAGTGTGATATGTTTTCAGGTATCTCCTATACTAATAGAGCCACATGCTCACCGGTTTGCCACATGATGTAGGCCTATGGACTGAACAAGAAACCACCAAAAATTTCAACCAGTCATCGTTCTCACAACACTGAGGACCAGTCATTCGAAATTACTTCTCCATGCATTTTATGCATTGGTAAAAGCACTATGATGAAAAGTGTGATATGTTTTCAGGTATCTCCTATACTAATAGAGCCACATGCTCACCGGTTTGCCACATGATGTAGGCCTATGGACTGAACAAGAAACCACCAAAAATTTTAACCAGTCATCGTTCTCACAACACTGAGGACCAGTCATTCGAAATGACTTCTCCATGCATTTTATGCATTGGTAAAAGCACTATGATGAAAAGTGTGATATGTTTTCAGGTATCTCCTATACTAATAGAGCCACATGCTCACCGGTTTGCCACATGATGTAGGCCTATGGACTGAACAAGAAACCACCAAAAATTTTAACCAGTCATCGTTCTCACAACACTGAGGACCAGTCATTCGAAATGACTTCTCCATGCATTTTATGCATTGGTAAAAGCACTATGATGAAAAGTGTGATATGTTTTCAGGTATCTCCTATACTAATAGAGCCACATGCTCACCGGTTTGCCACATGATGTAGGCCTATGGACTGAACAAGAAACCACCAAAAATTTTAACCAGTCATCGTTCTCACAACACTGAGGACCAGTCATTCGAAATGACTTCTCCATGCATTTTATGCATTGGTAAAAGCACTATGATGAAAAGTGTGATATGTTTTCAGGTATCTCCTATACTAATAGAGCCACATGCTCACCGGTTTGCCACATGATGTAGGCCTATGGACTGAACAAGAAACCACCAAAAATTTTAACCAGTCATCGTTCTCACAACACCGAGGACCAGTCATTCGAAATGACTTCTCCATGCATTTTATGCATTGGTAAAAGCACTATGATGAAAAGTGTGATATGTTTTCAGGTATCTCCTATACTAATAGAGCCACATGCTCACCGGTTTGCCACATGATGTAGGCCTATGGACTGAACAAGAAACCACCAAAAATTTTAACCAGTCATCGTTCTCACAACACTGAGGACCAGTCATTCGAAATGACTTCTCCATGCATTTTATGCATTGGTAAAAGCACTATGATGAAAAGTGTGATATGTTTTCAGGTATCTCCTATACTAATAGAGCTACATGCTCACCGGTTTGCCACATGATGTAGGCCTATGGACTGAACAAGAAACCACCAAAAATTTTAACCAGTCATCGTTCTCACAACACTGAGGACCAGTCATTCGAAATGACTTCTCCATGCATTTTATGCATTGGTAAAAGCACTATGATGAAAAGTGTGATATGTTTTCAGGTATCTCCTATAATAATAGAGCTACATGCTCACCGGTTGGCCACATGATGTAGGCCTATGGACTGAACAAGAAACCACCAAAAATTTTAACCAGTCATCGTTCTCACAACACTGAGGACCAGTCATTCGAAATGACTTCTCCATGCATTTTATGCATTGGTAAAAGCACTATGATGAAAAGTGTGATATGTTTTCAGGTATCTCCTATACTAATAGAGCCACATGCTCACCGGTTTGCCACATGATGTAGGCCTATGGACTGAACAAGAAACCACCAAAAATTTTAACCAGTCATCGTTCTCACAACACTGAGGACCAGTCATTCGAAATGACTTCTCCATGCATTTTATGCATTGGTAAAAGCACTATGATGAAAAGTGTGATATGTTTTCAGGTATCTCCTATACTAATAGAGCCACATGCTCACCGGTTTGCCACATGATGTAGGCCTATGGACTGAACAAGAAACCACCAAAAATTTCAACAGTCATCGTTCTCACAACACTGAGGACCAGTCATTCGAAATGACTTCTCCATGCATTTTATGCATTGGTAAAAGCACTATGATGAAAAGTGTGATATGTTTTCAGGTATCTCCTATACTAATAGAGCCACATGCTCACCGGTTTGCCACATGATGTAGGCCTATGGACTGAACAAGAAACCACCAAAAATTTTAACCAGTCATCGTTCTCACAACACTGAGGACCAGTCATTCGAAATGTCTTCTCCATGCATTTTATGCATTGGTAAAAGCACTATGATGAAAAGTGTGATATGTTTTCAGGTATCTCCTATACTAATAGAGCCAACATGCTCACCGGTTTGCACATGATGTAGGCCTATGGACTGAACAAGAAACCACCAAAAATTTTAACCAGTCATCGTTCTCACAACACTGAGGACCAGTCATTCGAAATGACTTCTCCATGCATTTTATGCATTGGTAAAAGCACTATGATGAAAAGTGTGATATGTTTTCAGGTATCTCCTATACTAATAGAGCCACATGCTCACCGGTTTGCCACATGATGTAGGCCTATGGACTGAACAAGAAACCACCAAAAATTTTAACCAGTCATCGTTCTCACAACACTGAGGACCAGTCATTCGAAATGACCTTCTCCATGCATTTTATGCATTGGTAAAAGCACTATGGTGAAAAGTGTGATATGTTTTCAGGTATCTCCTATACTAATAGAGCCACATGCTCACCGGTTTGCCACATGATGTAGGCCTATGGACTGAACAAGAAACCACCAAAAATTTTAACCAGTCATCGTTCTCACAACACTGAGGACCAGTCATTCGAAATGACTTCTCCATGCATTTTATGCATTGGTAAAAGCACCTATGATGAAAAGTGTGATATGTTTTAGGTATCTCCTATACTAATAGAGCCACATGCTCACCGGTTTGCCACATGATGTAGGCCTATGGACTGAACAAGAAACCACCAAAAATTTTAACCAGTCATCGTTCTCACAACACTGAGGACCAGTCATTCGAAATGACTTCTCCATGCATTTTATGCATTGGTAAAAGCACTATGATGAAAAGTGTGATATGTTTTCAGGTATCTCCTATACTAATAGAGCCCACATGCTCACCGGTTTGCCACATGATGTAGGCCTATGGACTGAACAAGAAACCACCAAAAATTTTAACCAGTCATCGTTCTCACAACACTGAGGACCAGTCATTCGAAATGACTTCTCCATGCATTTTATGCATTGGTAAAAGCACTATGATGAAAAGTGTGATATGTTTTCAGGTATCTCCTATACTAATAGAGCCACATGCTCACCGGTTTGCCACATGATGTAGGCCTATGGACTGAACAAGAAACCACCAAAAATTTTAACCAGTCATCGTTCTCACAACACTGAGGACCAGTCATTCGAAATGACTTCTCCATGCATTTTATGCATTGGTAAAGCACTATGATGAAAAGTGTGATATGTTTTCAGGTATCTCCTATACTAATAGAGCCACATGCTCACCGGTTTGCCACATGATGTAGGCCTATGGACTGAACAAGAAACCACCAAAAATTTTAACCAGTCATCGTTCTCACAACACTGAGGACCAGTCATTCGAAATGACTTCTCCATGCATTTTATGCATTGGTAAAAGCACTATGATGAAAAGTGTGATATGTTTTCAGGTATCTCCTATACTAATAGAGCCACATGCTCACCGGTTTGCCACATGATGTAGGCCTATGGACTGAACAAGAAACCACCAAAAATTTTAACCAGTCATCGTTCTCACAACACTGAGGACCAGTCATTCGAAATGACTTCTCCATGCATTTTATGCATGGTAAAAGCACTATGATGAAAAGTGTGATATGTTTTCAGGTATCTCCTATACTAATAGAGCCACATGCTCACCGGTTTGCCACATGATGTAGCCTATGGACTGAACAAGAAACCACCAAAAATTTTAACCAGTCATCGTTCTCACACACTGAGGACCAGTCATTCGAAATGACTTCTCCATGCATTTTATGCATTGGTAAAAGCACTATGATGAAAAGTGTGATATGTTTTCAGGTATCTCCTATACTAATAGAGCCACATGCTCACCGTTTGCCACATGATGTAGGCCTATGGACTGAACAAGAAACCACCAAAATTTTAACCAGTCATCGTTCTCACAACACTGAGGACCAGTCATTCGAAATGACTTCTCCATGCATTTTATGCCATTGGTAAAAGCACTATAATGAAAAGTGTGATATGTTTCAGGTATCTCCTGATACTAATAGAGCCACATGCTCACCGGTTTGCCACATGATGTAGGCCTATGGGACTGAACAAGAAACCACCAAAAATTTTAACCAGTCATCGTTCTCACAACACTGAGGACCAGTCATTCGAAATGAC
>NW_027193781.1:0-38058 GCF_032444005.1 Ranitomeya imitator
GAGAAGTAATTTCGAATGACTGGTCCTCAGTGTTGTGAGAACGATGACTGGTTAAAATTTTTGGTGGTTTCTTGTTCAGTCCATAGGCCTACATCATGTGGCAAACCGGTGAGCATGTGGCTCTATTAGTATAGGAGATACCTGAAAACATATCACACTTTTCATCATAGTGCTTTTACCAATGCATAAAATGCATGGAGAAGTCATTTCGAATGACTGGTCCTCAGTGTTGTGAGAACGATGACTGGTTAAAATTTTTGGTGGTTTCTTGTTCAGTCCATAGGCCTACATCATGTGGCAAACCGGTGAGCATGTGGCTCTATTAGTATAGGAGATACCTGAAAACATATCACACTTTTCATCATAGTGCTTTTACCAATGCATAAAATGCATGGAGAAGTCATTTCGAATGACTGGTCCTCAGTGTTGTGAGAACGATGACTGGTTAAAATTTTTGGTGGTTTCTTGTTCAGTCCATAGGCCTACATCATGTGGCAAACCGGTGAGCATGTGGCTCTATTAGTATAGGAGATACCTGAAAACATATCACACTTTTCATCATAGTGCTTTTACCAATGCATAAAATGCATGGAGAAGTCATTTCGAATGACTGGTCCTCAGTGTTGTGAGAACGATGACTGGTTAAAATTTTTGGTGGTTTCTTGTTCAGTCCATAGGCCTACATCATGTGGCAAACCGGTGAGCATGTGGCTCTATTAGTATAGGAGATACCTGAAAACATATCACACCTTTCATCATAGTGCTTTTACCAATGCATAAAATGCATGGAGAAGTCATTTCGAATGACTGGTCCTCAGTGTTGTGAGAACGATGACTGGTTAAAATTTTTGGTGGTTTCTTGTTCAGTCCATAGGCCTACATCATGTGGCAAACCGGTGAGCATGTGGCTCTATTAGTATAGGAGATACCTGAAAACATATCACACTTTTCATCATAGTGCTTTTACCAATGCATAAAATGCATGGAGAAGTCATTTCGAATGACTGGTCCTCAGTGTTGTGAGAACGATGACTGGTTAAAATTTTTGGTGGTTTCTTGTTCAGTCCATAGGCCTACATCATGTGGCAAACCGGTGAGCATGTGGCTCTATTAGTATAGGAGATACCTGAAAACATATCACACTTTTCATCATATTGCTTTTACCAATGCATAAAATGCATGGAGAAGTCATTTCGAATGACTGGTCCTCAGTGTTGTGAGAACGATGACTGGTTAAAATTTTTGGTGGTTTCTTGTTCAGTCCATAGGCCTACATCATGTGGCAAACCGGTGAGCATGTGGCTCTATTAGTATAGGAGATACCTGAAAACATATCACACTTTTCATCATAGTGCTTTTACCAATGCATAAAATGCATGGAGAAGTCATTTCGAATGACTGGTCCTCAGTGTTGTGAGAACGATGACTGGTTAAAATTTTTGGTGGTTTCTTGTTCAGTCCATAGGCCTACATCATGTGGCAAACCGGTGAGCATGTGGCTCTATTAGTATAGGAGATACCAGAAAACATATCACACTTTTCATCATAGTGCTTTTACCAATGCATAAAATGCATGGAGAAGTCATTTCGAATGACTGGTCCTCAGTGTTGTGAGAATGATGACTGGTTAAAATTTTTGGTGGTTTCTTGTTCAGTCCATAGGCCTACATCATGTGGCAAACCGGTGAGCATGTGGCTCTATTAGTATAGGAGATACCTGAAAACATATCACACTTTTCATCATAGTGCTTTTACCAATGCATAAAATGCATGGAGAAGTCATTTCGAATGACTGGTCCTCAGTGTTGTGAGAACGATGACTGGTTAAAATTTTTGGTGGTTTCTTGTTCAGTCCATAGGCCTACATCATGTGGCAAACCGGTGAGCATGTGGCTCTATTAGTATAGGAGATACCTGAAAACATATCACACTTTTCATCATAGTGCTTTTACCAATGCATAAAATGCATGGAGAAGTCATTTCGAATGACTGGTCCTCAGTGTTGTGAGAACGATGACTGGTTAAAATTTTTGGTGGTTTCTTGTTCAGTCCATAGGCCTACATCATGTGGCAAACCGGTGAGCATGTGGCTCTATTAGTATAGGAGATACCTGAAAACATATCACACTTTTCATCATAGTGCTTTTACCAATGCATAAAATGCATGGAGAAGTCATTTCGAATGACTGGTCCTCAGTGTTGTGAGAACGATGACTGGTTAAAATTTTTGGTGGTTTCTTGTTCAGTCCATAGGCCTACATCATGTGGCAAACCGGTGAGCATGTGGCTCTATTAGTATAGGAGATACCTGAAAACATATCACACTTTTCATCATAGTGCTTTTACCAATGCATAAAATGCATGGAGAAGTCATTTCGAATGACTGGTCCTCAGTGTTGTGAGAACGATGACTGGTTAAAATTTTTGGTGGTTTCTTGTTCAGTCCATAGGCCTACATCATGTGGCAAACCGGTGAGCATGTGGCTCTATTAGTATAGGAGATACCTGAAAACATATCACACTTTTCATCATAGTGCTTTTACCAATGCATAAAATGCATGGAGAAGTCATTTCGAATGACTGGTCCTCAGTGTTGTGAGAACGATGACTGGTTAAAATTTTTGGTGGTTTCTTGTTCAGTCCATAGGCCTACATCATGTGGCAAACCGGTGAGCATGTGGCTCTATTAGTATAGGAGATACCTGAAAACATATCACACTTTTCATCATAGTGCTTTTACCAATGCATAAAATGCATGGAGAAGTCATTTCGAATGACTGGTCCTCAGTGTTGTGAGAACGATGACTGGTTAAAATTTTTGGTGGTTTCTTGTTCAGTCCATAGGCCTACATCATGTGGCAAACCGGTGAGCATGTGGCTCTATTAGTATAGGAGATACCTGAAAACATATCACACTTTTCATCATAGTGCTTTTACCAATGCATAAAATGCATGGAGAAGTCATTTCGAATGACTGGTCCTCAGTGTTGTGAGAACGATGACTGGTTAAAATTTTTGGTGGTTTCTTGTTCAGTCCATAGGCCTACATCATGTGGCAAACCGGTGAGCATGTGGCTCTATTAGAATAGGAGATACCTGAAAACATATCACACTTTTCATCATAGTGCTTTTACCAATGCATAAAATGCATGGAGAAGTCATTTCGAATGACTGGTCCTCAGTGTTGTGAGAACGATGACTGGTTAAAATTTTTGGTGGTTTCTTGTTCAGTCCATAGGCCTACATCATGTGGCAAACCGGTGAGCATGTGGCTCTATTAGTATAGGAGATACCTGAAAACATATCACACTTTTCATCATAGTGCTTTTACCAATGCATAAAATGCATGGAGAAGTCATTTCGAATGACTGGTCCTCAGTGTTGTGAGAACAATGACTGGTTAAAATTTTTGGTGGTTTCTTGTTCAGTCCATAGGCCTACATCATGTGGCAAACCGGTGAGCATGTGGCTCTATTAGTATAGGAGATACCTGAAAACATATCACACTTTTCATCATAGTGCTTTTACCAATGCATAAAATGCATGGAGAAGTCATTTCGAATGACTGGTCCTCAGTGTTGTGAGAACGATGACTGGTTAAAATTTTTGGTGGTTTCTTGTTCAGTCCATAGGCCTACATCATGTGGCAAACCGGTGAGCATGTGGCTCTATTAGTATAGGAGATACCTGAAAACATATCACACTTTTCATCATAGTGCTTTTACCAATGCATAAAATGCATGGAGAAGTCATTTCGAATGACTGGTCCTCAGTGTTGTGAGAACGATGACTGGTTAAAATTTTTGGTGGTTTCTTGTTCAGTCCATAGGCCTACATCATGTGGCAAACCGGTGAGCATGTGGCTCTATTAGTATAGGAGATACCTGAAAACATATCACACTTTTCATCATAGTGCTTTTACCAATGCATAAAATGCATGGAGAAGTCATTTCGAATGACTGGTCCTCAGTGTTGTGAGAACGATGACTGGTTAAAATTTTTGGTGGTTTCTTGTTCAGTCCATAGGCCTACATCATGTGGCAAACCGATGAGCATGTGGCTCTATTAGTATAGGAGATACCTGAAAACATATCACACTTTTCATCATAGTGCTTTTACCTATGCATAAAATGCATGGAGAAGTCATTTCGAATGACTGGTCCTCAGTGTTGTGAGAACGATGACTGGTTAAAATTTTTGGTGGTTTCTTGTTCAGTCCATAGGCCTACATCATGTGGCAAACCGGTGAGCATGTGGCTCTATTAGTATAGGAGATACCCGAAAACATATCACACTTTTCATCATAGTGCTTTTACCAATGCATAAAATGCATGGAGAAGTCATTTCGAATGACTGGTCCTCAGTGTTGTGAGAACGATGACTGGTTAAAATTTTTGGTGGTTTCTTGTTCAGTCCATAGGCCTACATCATGTGGCAAACCGGTGAGCATGTGGCTCTATTAGTATAGGAGATACCTGAAAACATATCACACTTTTCATCATAGTGCTTTTACCAATGCATAAAATGCATGGAGAAGTAATTTCGAATGACTGGTCCTCAGTGTTGTGAGAACGATGACTGGTTAAAATTTTTGGTGGTTTCTTGTTCAGTCCATAGGCCTACATCATGTGGCAAACCGGTGAGCATGTGGCTCTATTAGTATAGGAGATACCTGAAAACATATCACACTTTTCATCATAGTGCTTTTACCAATGCATAAAATGCATGGAGAAGTCATTTCGAATGACTGGTCTTCAGTGTTGTGAGAACGATGACTGGTTAAAATTTTTGGTGGTTTCTTGTTCAGTCCATAGGCCTACATCATGTGGCAAACCGGTGAGCATGTGGCTCTATTAGTATAGGAGATACCTGAAAACATATCACACTTTTCATCATAGTGCTTTTACCAATGCATAAAATGCATGGAGAAGTCATTTCGAATGACTGGTCCTCAGTGTTGTGAGAACGATGACTGGTTAAAATTTTTGGTGGTTTCTTGTTCAGTCCATAGGCCTACATCATGTGGCAAACCGGTGAGCATGTGGCTCTATTAGTATAGGAGATACCTGAAAACATATCACACTTTTCATCATAGTGCTTTTACCAATGCATAAAATGCATGGAGAAGTCATTTCGAATGACTGGTCCTCAGTGTTGTGAGAACGATGACTGGTTAAAATTTTTGGTGGTTTCTTGTTCAGTCCATAGGCCTACATCATGTGGCAAACCGGTGAGCATGTGGCTCTATTAGTATAGGAGATACCTGAAAACATATCACACTTTTCATCATAGTGCTTTTACCAATGCATAAAATGCATGGAGAAGTCATTTCGAATGACTGGTCCTCAGTGTTGTGAGAACGATGACTGGTTAAAATTTTTGGTGGTTTCTTGTTCAGTCCATAGGCCTACATCATGTGGCAAACCGGTGAGCATGTGGCTCTATTAGTATAGGAGATACCTGAAAACATATCACACTTTTCATCATATTGCTTTTACCAATGCATAAAATGCATGGAGAAGTCATTTCGAATGACTGGTCCTCAGTGTTGTGAGAACGATGACTGGTTAAAATTTTTGGTGGTTTCTTGTTCAGTCCATAGGCCTACATCATGTGGCAAACCGGTGAGCATGTGGCTCTATTAGTATAGGAGATACCTGAAAACATATCACACTTTTCATCATAGTGCTTTTACCAATGCATAAAATGCATGGAGAAGTCATTTCGAATGACTGGTCCTCAGTGTTGTGAGAACGATGACTGGTTAAAATTTTTGGTGGTTTCTTGTTCAGTCCATAGGCCTACATCATGTGGCAAACCGGTGAGCATGTGGCTCTATTAGTATAGGAGATACCAGAAAACATATCACACTTTTCATCATAGTGCTTTTACCAATGCATAAAATGCATGGAGAAGTCATTTCGAATGACTGGTCCTCAGTAGTGTTGAGCGATACCTTCCGATATCGGAAAGTATCGGTATCGGTTTGGATCGGCCGATATTCAAAAAATATCGGATATCGCCGATACCGATACCCGATCCCAATGCAAGTCAATGGGACCAAAATATCGGAATTAAAATAAACCCTTTCTTTCCTTGTAGGTTCATTCTACATGAAGGAAAACAACTAAGAATAATGCCGGATGTATTTGGGGAGGTGGCGGAGACATTAAAGTCATAGAGGTTTATCCCAATCAAATAGAATAGCATGTTTTTTGTTTTTTTTTAAGACGTTCGGAGTGACAAAGATATTGACTATGTAAATTTTTTTTTTATTTTGTCAGATATTGATGTTTCACTATTCCACGCCCTTCCCCTTCTTTTTTTTCTTTTTTTTTTTCTTTTCCCACACTTTCATCTTCATCATCATCAGCATCTTTGACATCAACTTCTTCACCTTATTCATCTTCTTCTTCATCTTCTACCTATTTTTTTTTTTTATTACATTCTTCATATTCATTTTATTCAACTATTATTATTCTTCTTATTCTACATATTCTTTTTATTCCACTGTTATTATTCTTCCTATTCTACTTCTTCATCATATTCTCATTTGTGACAGGCATTCCCGTAGTTGTTATCTATAAAAGTTTGAAGATTACACCTTCCGTTCTGCCAGTCACAAAAGTTACATTTGTCCGCGTTCAGTTTGGCCTGCAGCATCAGGCTTTATCCAGGGGCACCACGAGGAGGAACGGACTCACCCCCATACACTGCTTAGTCTTCTTCTGCATATAATTTAGATAATATCTTTTGCTCTGATATTAAGTCTTATGCTTAATGTTCTTCTGCTCTTTGTTCTGCAGCCTCTTGTTCTTCTGCTTCTCGGTCTTCCATGTTGTCGTCTCCAGGGTCGTCGTCTCCAGTGTCGTCATCTCCGCCGTCGTCGTCGTCGTCATCGGGGTGGTCTTCCGTGTCGTCGTCATCGTGGTGGTCTTCCGGGTCGTCGACGTTAGGGTCTTCAACTTGGAAATGTAGCAGAAGGTACAAGAAGGCTGAGAAAATGCCAAGAACCAGCTGATGGAACTGGAACTCGGATGGCTACCCGAAGGTTCAAGAGCCTATGGAACTACCGAGGACCAGCTGACGTTACTGGAACCCGGTTACTAAGCAGGAGGTACCCGTGCTAAAAAGCACTACCAAGGACCGCCTGACGTTGACGGAACTCGGATACCCAGAAGGAGGCACCTAAGCCAAAGGCTCTGCCCGGAACCAGCTGACGTTACTGGAACCAGGATGGGGAGCAGAAGGTACAAGAGCAAAAGACACTGCCGAGAACCAGCTGACGGTACTGGAACCCGGATGGGTAGCCGAAGGTCCAAGAGCCAATGGAACTACCGAGGACCAGCTGACGTTACTGGAACCCGGTTACTAAGCAGGAGGTACCCGTGCCTGAAAGCACTACCAAGGACCACCTGACGTTGGTGGAACTTGGATACCCAGAAGGAGGCACCTAAGCCAAAGGCTCTGCCCGGAACCAGCTGACGGTACTGGAACCAGGATGGGGAGCAGAAGGTACAAGAGCAAAAGACACTGCCGAGAACCAGCTGACGGTGCTGGAACCAGGTGGTGGACCCGAAGGCCCACAGGAGAGGAGAGAACAGCTAGGCCGCGAGGCAGCCGCAGTTACCGAACCCCAACAGTCCTACAGGGGGAGCTGGGCCTACTGGCACTACATAACCAGCCTTGACTACCAGTTCACGCAGCCCACATAGGAAGCTCCTAAACTGGAGGCACCCTGGAGTTGGCTAACTCGACCGCACCACGACGGGGCAAGCATAGGCGTCTCAGTGAAGTTGACACAACCCGGAAACAGCTGACGGTGCTGAAACCAGGCTTGGCACGAGGGAGTACCTGTGACAAGAACACTGCTGAGAACCAGCTGGCGGTGCTGGAACCCGGATGCGTTGCCCCAGTGTGCAAGAGCCAATGGCACGACCGAGGACCAGCTGACGGTGCTGGAACCCGGTTACTAAGCTGTAGGTGCCCGCGCTTAAAAGCACTACCAAGGACCGCCTGGCGTTGGCGGAACTCGGATACCCAGGAGGAGGCACCTAAGCCAAAGGCTCGGCCCGGAACCAGCTGACGGTGCTGGAACCAGGTGGTGGACCCCAAGGCCCACAGGAGAGGAGAGAACAGCTAGGCCGCGAGGCAGCCGCAGTTACCGAACCCCAACAGTCCTACAGGGGGAGCTGGGCCTACTGGCACTACAGAACCAGCCTTGACTACCAGTTCACGCAGCCCACATAGGAAGCTCCTAAACTGGAGGCACCCTGGAGTTGGCTAACCCGACCGCACCACGACGAGGCAAGCATAGGTGTCTCAGTGAGCTTGACACAACCCGGAAACAGCTGACGGTGCTGAAACCAGGCTTGGCACGAGGGAGTACCTGTGACAAAAACACTGCCGAGAACCAGCTGGCGGTGCTGGAACCCGGATGCGTTGCCCCAGTGTGCAAGAGCCAATGGCACGACCGAGGACCAGCTGACGGTGCTGGAACCCGGTTACTAAGCTGTAGGTGCCCGCGCTTAAAAGCACTACCAAGGACCGCCTGGCGTTGGCGGAACTCGGATACCCAGGAGGAGGCACCTAAGCCAAAGGCTCGGCCCGGAACCAGCTGACGGTGCTGGAACCAGGTGGTGGACCCGAAGGTCCACAGGAGAGGAGAGAACAGCTAGGCCGCGAGGCAGCCGCAGTTACCGAACCCCAACAGTCCTACAGGGGGAGCTGGGCCTACTGGCACTACAGAACCAGCCTTGACTACCAGTTCACGCAGCCCACATAGGAAGCTCCTAAACTGGAGGCACCCTGGAGTTGGCTAACCCGACCGCACCACGACGAGGCAAGCATAGGTGTCTCAGTGAGCTTGACACAACCCGGAAACAGCTGACGGTGCTGAAACCAGGCTTGGCACGAGGGAGTACCTGTGACAAAAACACTGCCGAGAACCAGCTGGCGGTGCTGGAACCCGGATGCGTTGCCCCAGTGTGCAAGAGCCAATGGCACGACCGAGGACCAGCTGACGGTGCTGGAACCCGGTTACTAAGCTGTAGGTGCCCGCGCTTAAAAGCACTACCAAGGACCGCCTGGCGTTGGCGGAACTCGGATACCCAGGAGGAGGCACCTAAGCCAAAGGCTCGGCCCGGAACCAGCTGACGGTGCTGGAACCAGGTGGTGGACCCCAAGGCCCACAGGAGAGGAGAGAACAGCTAGGCCGCGAGGCAGCCGCAGTTACCGAACCCCAACAGTCCTACAGGGGGAGCTGGGCCTACTGGCACTACAGAACCAGCCTTGACTACCAGTTCACGCAGCCCACATAGGAAGCTCCTAAACTGGAGGCACCCTGGAGTTGGCTAACCCGACCGCACCACGACGAGGCAAGCATAGGTGTCTCAGTGAGCTTGACACAACCCGGAAACAGCTGACGGTGCTGAAACCAGGCTTGGCACGAGGGAGTACCTGTGACAAAAACACTGCCGAGAACCAGCTGGCGGTGCTGGAACCCGGATGCGTTGCCCCAGTGTGCAAGAGCCAATGGCACGACCGAGGACCAGCTGACGGTGCTGGAACCCGGTTACTAAGCTGTAGGTGCCCGCGCTTAAAAGCACTACCAAGGACCGCCTGGCGTTGGCGGAACTCGGATACCCAGGAGGAGGCACCTAAGCCAAAGGCTCGGCCCGGAACCAGCTGACGGTGCTGGAACCAGGTGGTGGACCCCAAGGCCCACAGGAGAGGAGAGAACAGCTAGGCCGCGAGGCAGCCGCAGTTACCGAACCCCAACAGTCCTACAGGGGGAGCTGGGCCTACTGGCACTACAGAACCAGCCTTGACTACCAGTTCACGCAGCCCACATAGGAAGCTCCTAAACTGGAGGCACCCTGGAGTTGGCTAACCCGACCGCACCACGACGAGGCAAGCATAGGTGTCTCAGTGAGCTTGACACAACCCGGAAACAGCTGACGGTGCTGAAACCAGGCTTGGCACGAGGGAGTACCTGTGACAAAAACACTGCCGAGAACCAGCTGGCGGTGCTGGAACCCGGATGCGTTGCCCCAGTGTGCAAGAGCCAATGGCACGACCGAGGACCAGCTGACGGTGCTGGAACCCGGTTACTAAGCTGTAGGTGCCCGCGCTTAAAAGCACTACCAAGGACCGCCTGGCGTTGGCGGAACTCGGATACCCAGGAGGAGGCACCTAAGCCAAAGGCTCGGCCCGGAACCAGCTGACGGTGCTGGAACCAGGTGGTGGACCCCAAGGCCCACAGGAGAGGAGAGAACAGCTAGGCCGCGAGGCAGCCGCAGTTACCGAACCCCAACAGTCCTACAGGGGGAGCTGGGCCTACTGGCACTACAGAACCAGCCTTGACTACCAGTTCACGCAGCCCACATAGGAAGCTCCTAAACTGGAGGCACCCTGGAGTTGGCTAACCCGACCGCACCACGACGAGGCAAGCATAGGTGTCTCAGTGAGCTTGACACAACCCGGAAACAGCTGACGGTGCTGAAACCAGGCTTGGCACGAGGGAGTACCTGTGACAAAAACACTGCCGAGAACCAGCTGGCGGTGCTGGAACCCGGATGCGTTGCCCCAGTGTGCAAGAGCCAATGGCACGACCGAGGACCAGCTGACGGTGCTGGAACCCGGTTACTAAGCTGTAGGTGCCCGCGCTTAAAAGCACTACCAAGGACCGCCTGGCGTTGGCGGAACTCGGATACCCAGGAGGAGGCACCTAAGCCAAAGGCTCGGCCCGGAACCAGCTGACGGTGCTGGAACCAGGTGGTGGACCCCAAGGTCCACAGGAGAGGAGAGAACAGCTAGGCCGCGAGGCAGCCGCAGTTACCGAACCCCAACAGTCCTACAGGGGGAGCTGGGCCTACTGGCACTACAGAACCAGCCTTGACTACCAGTTCACGCAGCCCACATAGGAAGCTCCTAAACTGGAGGCACCCTGGAGTTGGCTAACCCGACCGCACCACGACGAGGCAAGCATAGGTGTCTCAGTGAGCTTGACACAACCCGGAAACAGCTGACGGTGCTGAAACCAGGCTTGGCACGAGGGAGTACCTGTGACAAAAACACTGCCGAGAACCAGCTGGCGGTGCTGGAACCCGGATGCGTTGCCCCAGTGTGCAAGAGCCAATGGCACGACCGAGGACCAGCTGACGGTGCTGGAACCCGGTTACTAAGCTGTAGGTGCCCGCGCTTAAAAGCACTACCAAGGACCGCCTGGCGTTGGCGGAACTCGGATACCCAGGAGGAGGCACCTAAGCCAAAGGCTCGGCCCGGAACCAGCTGACGGTGCTGGAACCAGGTGGTGGACCCCAAGGCCCACAGGAGAGGAGAGAACAGCTAGGCCGCGAGGCAGCCGCAGTTACCGAACCCCAACAGTCCTACAGGGGGAGCTGGGCCTACTGGCACTACAGAACCAGCCTTGACTACCAGTTCACGCAGCCCACATAGGAAGCTCCTAAACTGGAGGCACCCTGGAGTTGGCTAACCCGACCGCACCACGACGAGGCAAGCATAGGTGTCTCAGTGAGCTTGACACAACCCGGAAACAGCTGACGGTGCTGAAACCAGGCTTGGCACGAGGGAGTACCTGTGACAAAAACACTGCCGAGAACCAGCTGGCGGTGCTGGAACCCGGATGCGTTGCCCCAGTGTGCAAGAGCCAATGGCACGACCGAGGACCAGCTGACGGTGCTGGAACCCGGTTACTAAGCTGTAGGTGCCCGCGCTTAAAAGCACTACCAAGGACCGCCTGGCGTTGGCGGAACTCGGATACCCAGGAGGAGGCACCTAAGCCAAAGGCTCGGCCCGGAACCAGCTGACGGTGCTGGAACCAGGTGGTGGACCCCAAGGCCCACAGGAGAGGAGAGAACAGCTAGGCCGCGAGGCAGCCGCAGTTACCGAACCCCAACAGTCCTACAGGGGGAGCTGGGCCTACTGGCACTACAGAACCAGCCTTGACTACCAGTTCACGCAGCCCACATAGGAAGCTCCTAAACTGGAGGCACCCTGGAGTTGGCTAACCCGACCGCACCACGACGAGGCAAGCATAGGTGTCTCAGTGAGCTTGACACAACCCGGAAACAGCTGACGGTGCTGAAACCAGGCTTGGCACGAGGGAGTACCTGTGACAAAAACACTGCCGAGAACCAGCTGGCGGTGCTGGAACCCGGATGCGTTGCCCCAGTGTGCAAGAGCCAATGGCACGACCGAGGACCAGCTGACGGTGCTGGAACCCGGTTACTAAGCTGTAGGTGCCCGCGCTTAAAAGCACTACCAAGGACCGCCTGGCGTTGGCGGAACTCGGATACCCAGGAGGAGGCACCTAAGCCAAAGGCTCGGCCCGGAACCAGCTGACGGTGCTGGAACCAGGTGGTGGACCCCAAGGTCCACAGGAGAGGAGAGAACAGCTAGGCCGCGAGGCAGCCGCAGTTACCGAACCCCAACAGTCCTACAGGGGGAGCTGGGCCTACTGGCACTACAGAACCAGCCTTGACTACCAGTTCACGCAGCCCACATAGGAAGCTCCTAAACTGGAGGCACCCTGGAGTTGGCTAACCCGACCGCACCACGACGAGGCAAGCATAGGTGTCTCAGTGAGCTTGACACAACCCGGAAACAGCTGACGGTGCTGAAACCAGGCTTGGCACGAGGGAGTACCTGTGACAAAAACACTGCCGAGAACCAGCTGGCGGTGCTGGAACCCGGATGCGTTGCCCCAGTGTGCAAGAGCCAATGGCACGACCGAGGACCAGCTGACGGTGCTGGAACCCGGTTACTAAGCTGTAGGTGCCCGCGCTTAAAAGCACTACCAAGGACCGCCTGGCGTTGGCGGAACTCGGATACCCAGGAGGAGGCACCTAAGCCAAAGGCTCGGCCCGGAACCAGCTGACGGTGCTGGAACCAGGTGGTGGACCCCAAGGCCCACAGGAGAGGAGAGAACAGCTAGGCCGCGAGGCAGCCGCAGTTACCGAACCCCAACAGTCCTACAGGGGGAGCTGGGCCTACTGGCACTACAGAACCAGCCTTGACTACCAGTTCACGCAGCCCACATAGGAAGCTCCTAAACTGGAGGCACCCTGGAGTTGGCTAACCCGACCGCACCACGACGAGGCAAGCATAGGTGTCTCAGTGAGCTTGACACAACCCGGAAACAGCTGACGGTGCTGAAACCAGGCTTGGCACGAGGGAGTACCTGTGACAAGAACACTGCCGAGAACCAGCTGGCGGTGCTGGAACCCGGATGCGTTGCCTTGCCTATTAAAGATTGTCTTCCTAGAGCCCCAACTAGCGGTGTTGGAGCAAAGGGTAAGCAGGGGGAGATGAGTGTAGGCCGAAGCCTGCACTGGAGGCAGCTTTGTGTCTGCGTTGCGTTTGCAGGACACTTTGCCGGCTACACACTGGGGGAACAGCTGGCGTTGCTGAACCCCACTAACACAATGGCGTGTGTTTTTCTCTGTGCAGCTAGCACTTGCGGGCAAAAACTAGCGATGTTAGAGCCCGTGTTGAAGCAGGAGGAGGAGGAGAGGAGCAGAGTGTAGGCCGAAGCTTAGTTGAACCAATTTCAAAGGAAACCTTTAACCCCCCCCTCAGGTGTTACAAAGTACAAGAGACACACCTTGTGCAGTATTAATGCTGCAAAAGTGAAAGGTTGCTCTATTAATTTGTCTACTTGCACACGCTGAATGAAAGACATACACAATTTACCCCATTCTACAGTCAAACTGTAGTGGATGCGTGACTTGGTTTTTTGATGAGACGCAGCACAGGTGTCCAAAATAACGCCTTGGTGCTTGGAGCAGCTTCCTGAGCGTTGTTATTTGCTGTACAGGAGTCTGCGCTCTTGTGTTATCCCTTGGCAATGCCCTGTTAGCGCTGCCCATCTTATGACATCATTTCATGTTGGCCGGTGCGGTTAACGATGGCCATAAATCCCAGACCCACAGTGTCTTTTCATAAAGCCACACTGCGGTGCTGGGATTCGTGGCCTTGAGCAGTAAATATTTTGGCCGCTCACACACGTCCTTACACCTGCTTCAGACTGGGCGGCCTCTGCTGATCCCTTCTTGCATGCCGCGGCCATGAGGCTGCACAGTCTGAAGAAGGCTGAAGGAGATGAGTTAAGACAGGCGAAGATATGCACTGCTCGTGCCCATCAATCACACCCTCGCAGTCAAAATAATTAAGACAACGAGGAGCATTTTATTCAGGCAGGGCGGACGAACAGGCGCAAGTAGCCAACCAATGATGTCAGAAGACGGGAAGCGCTACCAAGGGGGGTGCTGCGTATCATTAGAAAGGAAAGTCACACCTCAGGGACAGTGGAATGGTCTCAAAGAGACACATTTTGTACGTGTTGAGTTCCACGTGGGCAAGGAGAAAACATCAGCCACCTTGTACAAATGCAGCAGTACTGCTGTACAAGGTGGCTGTTATACATAGAAACACCTGGGGGGGTGGGGGGCAGGCTCCCTTCTATTTCAGTTCATGTGCCTGCGTGGCGTTTGCAGGTCACGTTGCAAGCTGCACAGCAGGGGAACAGCTGGCGGTGCTGAACCCCACTAACACATTGGCTGGTGTTTTTCTCTGTGCAGCTAGCATTTCCGGGCAAAAACTAGCGGTGTTTGAGCCCAGGGTCAGCAGGAGGAGGAGGAGAGGAGCAAAGTGTAGGCCGAAGCCTGCACTGGTGGCAGCTTTTGGTCGGTTGTGCCAGCGTGGCTTGTGCTGGACACGATGCCGGCTACACAGCGGGGGAACAGCTGGCGTTGCTGAACCCCACTAACACATTGGCTGGTGTTTTTCTCTGTGCAGCTAGCATTTCCGGGCAAAAACTAGCGGTGTTTGAGCCCAGGGTCAGCAGGAGGAGGAGGAGAGGAGCAAAGTGTAGGCCGAAGCCTGCACTGGTGGCAGCTTTTGGTCGGTTGTGCCAGCGTGGCTTGTGCTGGACACGATGCCGGCTACACAGCGGGGGAACAGCTGGCGTTGCTGAACCCCACTAACACATTGGCTGGTGTTTTTCTCTGTGCAGCTAGCATTTCCGGGCAAAAACTAGCGTTGTTACAGCCCAGGGTCAGCAGGAGGAGGAGAGGAGCAGAGTGTAGGCCGAAGCCTAGTTGAACCAATTTCAAAGGTTACCTTTAACCCCCCCTCAGGTGTTACAAAGAACAAGAGCCACTCCTTCTGCAGCATTAATGCTGCACAAGTAAAAGGTTGCTCTATTAATTTGTCTACTTGCACAAGCTGAATGCAACACGTAGACTATTTAGCCCATTATACTGTTTAACAGTAGTGGAGGCGTGACTTGTCTTTTTAAAGAAAAGCAGCACAGGTGTCGAAAACACCTTTTTGCATGGGCGCAGCTTCCTGAGCGTTGTTAGTTGCTGTACAGGAGTCTGCGCTCTTGTGATCCTTTGGCCATGCGCTGTGAGCGCTTCCTGTCTTATGACCTCATTTCATGTTGGCCGTTGCGGTTAGCGATGGACATGAATCCCAGACCCACAGTGTGTTTTTAAAAAATCACACTGCGGTGCTGGGATTCGTGCCCTGGTGCAGTAAATATGTTTGCCGCTCACACATGTCCTTACACCTGCTTCAGACTGGACGGCCTCATCTGATCCCTTATCGCATGCCGCGGCCATGAGGCCGCACAGTCAGAAGAAGGCGGAAGGAGGGGAGTGAAAACAGGGGAACATATGCACTGCTCGTGCCCATCAATCACACCCTCGCAGTCAAAATATATGAGACAACGGGGGGCGTTGTGTCGGGCAGGGGGGACGCACAGGCACAGCCAGCCAACCAATGATGTCAGGAGACGGGCAGCGCTAACAATGGGGGTGCTGCGTGTCATTAAAAAGGAAAGTCACACCTCAGGGACATTGTAATGGTCTGTAATGAGACACATTTTGTACTTGTTGAGTTCCACGTGTGCAAGGAGAAAAAGTCAGCCACCTTGTACAAATGCAGCAGTACTGCTGTACAAGGTGGCTGTTATACATAGAAACACCTGGGGGGGTGGGGGGCAGGCTCCCTTCAATTTCAGTTCATGTGCCTGCGTGGCGTTTGCAGGTCACGTTGCAAGCTACACAGCAGGGGAACAGCTGGCGTTGCTGAACCCCACTGACACATTGACTGGTGTTTTTCTCTGTGCAGATTGCATGTCCGGGCAAAAACTAGCGGTGTTAGAGCCCAGGGTCAGCAGGAGGAGGAGGAGAGGAGCAAAGTGTAGGCCGAAGCCTGCACTGGTGGCAGCTTTTGTTCTGTTGTGCCAGCGTGGCTTGTGCTGGACACGTTGCCGACTACACAGCAGGGGAACAGCTGGCGGTGCTGAACCCCACTAACACATTGGCTGGTGTTTTTCTCTGTGCAGCTAGCATTTCCGGGCAAAAACTAGCGGTGTTTGAGCCCAGGGTCAGCAGGAGGAGTAGAGGAGCAGAGTGTAGGCCGAAGCCTAGTTGAACCAATTTCAAAGGTTACCTTTAACCCCCCCCTCAGGTGTTGCAAGGTACAAGAGCCACACCTTGAACAGCATTAATGATGCACAAGTCAAAGGTTGCTCTATTTAATTTTGCTCCTTGCACACGCTGAATTAAACACGTACACTATTTAGCCCATTATACTGTCAAACAGTTGTGGAGGCGTGACTTGTCTTTTTAACGAGACGCAGCACAGGTGTCAAAATTTGCACCTAGGTACTGGGCGCAGATTCCTGAGCGTTGTTATTTGCTGTACAGGAGTCTGCGCTCTTGTGTTATCCCTTGGCAATACCCTGTTAGTGCAGGCCGTCTCATGACCTCATTTCATGTTGGCCGGTGCGGTTAACGATGGCCATAAATCCCAGACCCACAGTGGCTTTTCCTAAAGTCACACTGCGGTGCTGGGATTCGTGGCCTTGTGCAGTAAATATGTTCGCCGCTCACACATGTCCTTACACCTGCTTCAGACTGGGCGGCCTCAGCTGATCCCTTATCGCATGCCGCGGCCATGAGGCCGCACAGTCAGAAGAAGGCGGAAGGAGGGGAGTGAAAACAGGGGAACATATGCACTGCTCGTGCCCATCAATCACACCCTCGCAGTCAAAATATATGAGACAACGGGGGGCGTTGTGTCGGGCAGGGGGGACGCACAGGCACAGCCAGCCAACCAATGATGTCAGGAGACGGGCAGCGCTAACAATGGGGGTGCTGCGTGTCATTAAAAAGGAAAGTCACACCTCAGGGACATTGTAATGGTCTGTAATGAGACACATTTTGTACTTGTTGAGTTCCACGTGTGCAAGGAGAAAAAGTCAGCCACCTTGTACAAATGCAGCAGTACTGCTGTACAAGGTGGCTGTTATACATAGAAACACCTGGGGGGGTGGGGGGCAGGCTCCCTTCAATTTCAGTTCATGTGCCTGCGTGGCGTTTGCAGGTCACGTTGCAAGCTACACAGCAGGGGAACAGCTGGCGTTGCTGAACCCCACTGACACATTGACTGGTGTTTTTCTCTGTGCAGATTGCATGTCCGGGCAAAAACTAGCGGTGTTAGAGCCCAGGGTCAGCAGGAGGAGGAGGAGAGGAGCAAAGTGTAGGCCGAAGCCTGCACTGGTGGCAGCTTTTGTTCTGTTGTGCCAGCGTGGCTTGTGCTGGACACGTTGCCGACTACACAGCAGGGGAACAGCTGGCGGTGCTGAACCCCACTAACACATTGGCTGGTGTTTTTCTCTGTGCAGCTAGCATTTCCGGGCAAAAACTAGCGGTGTTTGAGCCCAGGGTCAGCAGGAGGAGTAGAGGAGCAGAGTGTAGGCCGAAGCCTAGTTGAACCAATTTCAAAGGTTACCTTTAACCCCCCCCTCAGGTGTTGCAAGGTACAAGAGCCACACCTTGTGCAGCATTAATGCTGCACAAGTAAAAGGTTGCTCTATTTGTTTTGCTCCTTGCACACGCTGACTAAAACACGTACACTATTTAGCCCATTATACTGTCAAACAGTTGTGGAGGCGTGACTTGTCTTTTTAACGAGACGCAGCACAGGTGTCAAAATTTGCACCTAGGTACTGGGCGCAGATTCCTGAGCGTTGTTATTTGCTGTACAGGAGTCTGCGCTATTGTGATCCCTTGGCCATGCGCTGTGAGCGCTTCCTGTCTTCTGACCTCATTTCATGTCGGCCGTTGCGGTTAGCGATGGACATGAATCCCAGACCCACAGTGTGTTTTTAAAAAATCACACTGCGGTGCTGGGATTCGTGCCCTGGTGCACTAAATATGTTTGCCGCTCACACATGTCCTTACACCTGCTTCAGACTGGGCGGCCTCATCTGATCCCTTATCGCCTGCCGCGGCCATGAGGACACCCAGTCTGAAGAAGGCGGAAGGAGATGAGTGAACACAGGCAAACATATGCACTGCACATGCCCATCAATCACACCCTCGCTGTCCAAAAAAATAAGACACCGAGGGCCGTTGTTTCGAGCAGGGGAGATGCACAGGCGCAGCCAGCTAACCAATGATGTCAAAAGACGGGCAGCGCTAACAAGGGTGGTGCTGCGTGTCATTACAAAGGAAAGTCACACCTCAGGGACATTGTAATGGTCTCTAATGAGACACATTTTGTACGTGTTGAGTTCCACGTGGGCAAGGAGAAAAAGTCAGCCACCTCGTACAAATGCAGCAGTACTGCTGTACAAGGTGGCTGATATACATAGAAACACCTGTGGGTGGGGGGCAGGCTCCCTTCAATTTCAGTTCATGTGCCTGCGTGGCGTTTGCAGGTCACGTTGCAAGCTACACAGCAGGGGAACAGCTGGCGTTGCTGAACCCCACTAACACATTGGCTGGTGTTTTTCTCTGTGCAGCTAGCATGTCCGGGCAGAAACTGGCGTTGTTTGAGCCCAGGGTCAGCAGGAGGAGGAGAGGAGCAAAGTGTAGGCCGAAGCCTGCACTGGTGGCAGCTTTTGGTCGGTTGTGGCAGCGTGGCTTGTGCTGGACACGATGCCGGCTACACAGCGGGGGAACAGCAGGCGGTGCTGAACCCCACTAACACATTGGCTGGTGTTTTTCTCTGTGCAGCTAGCATGTCCGGGCAGAAACTGGCGTTGTTTGAGCCCAGGGTCAGCAGGAGGAGGAGAGGAGCAAAGTGTAGGCCGAAGCCTGCACTGGTGGCAGCTTTTGGTCGGTTGTGCCAGCGTGGCTTGTGCTGGACACGTTGCCGACTACACAGCAGGGGAACAGCTGGCGGTGCTGAACCCCACTAACACATTGGCTGGTGTTTTTCTCTGTGCAGCTAGCATTTCCGGGCAAAAACTAGCGGTGTTTGAGCCCAGGGTCAGCAGGAGGAGTAGAGGAGCAGAGTGTAGGCCGAAGCCTAGTTGAACCAATTTCAAAGGTTACCTTTAACCCCCCCCTCAGGTGTTGCAAGGTACAAGAGCCACACCTTGTGCAGCATTAATGCTGCACAAGTAAAAGGTTGCTCTATTTGTTTTGCTCCTTGCACACGCTGACTAAAACACGTACACTATTTAGCCCATTATACTGTCAAACAGTTGTGGAGGCGTGACTTGTCTTTTTAACGAGACGCAGCACAGGTGTCAAAATTTGCACCTAGGTACTGGGCGCAGATTCCTGAGCGTTGTTATTTGCTGTACAGGAGTCTGCGCTATTGTGATCCCTTGGCCATGCGCTGTGAGCGCTTCCTGTCTTCTGACCTCATTTCATGTCGGCCGTTGCGGTTAGCGATGGACATGAATCCCAGACCCACAGTGTGTTTTTAAAAAATCACACTGCGGTGCTGGGATTCGTGCCCTGGTGCACTAAATATGTTTGCCGCTCACACATGTCCTTACACCTGCTTCAGACTGGGCGGCCTCATCTGATCCCTTATCGCCTGCCGCGGCCATGAGGACACCCAGTCTGAAGAAGGCGGAAGGAGATGAGTGAACACAGGCAAACATATGCACTGCACATGCCCATCAATCACACCCTCGCTGTCCAAAAAAATAAGACACCGAGGGCCGTTGTTTCGAGCAGGGGAGATGCACAGGCGCAGCCAGCTAACCAATGATGTCAAAAGACGGGCAGCGCTAACAAGGGTGGTGCTGCGTGTCATTACAAAGGAAAGTCACACCTCAGGGACATTGTAATGGTCTCTAATGAGACACATTTTGTACGTGTTGAGTTCCACGTGGGCAAGGAGAAAAAGTCAGCCACCTCGTACAAATGCAGCAGTACTGCTGTACAAGGTGGCTGATATACATAGAAACACCTGTGGGTGGGGGGCAGGCTCCCTTCAATTTCAGTTCATGTGCCTGCGTGGCGTTTGCAGGTCACGTTGCAAGCTACACAGCAGGGGAACAGCTGGCGTTGCTGAACCCCACTGACACATTGACTGGTGTTTTTCTCTGTGCAGATTGCATGTCCGGGCAAAAACTAGCGGTGTTAGAGCCCAGGGTCAGCAGGAGGAGGAGGAGAGGAGCAAAGTGTAGGCCGAAGCCTGCACTGGTGGCAGCTTTTGGTCGGTTGTGCCAGCGTGGCTTGTGCTGGACACGATGCCGGCTACACAGCGGGGGAACAGCAGGCGGTGCTGAACCCCACTAACACATTGGCTGGTGTTTTTCTCTGTGCAGCTAGCATGTCCGGGCAGAAACTGGCGTTGTTTGAGCCCAGGGTCAGCAGGAGGAGGAGAGGAGCAGAGTGTAGGCCGAAGCCTAGTTGAACCAATTTCAAAGGTTACCTTTAACCCCCCCCTCAGGTGTTGCAAGGTACAAGAGCCACACCTTGTGCAGCATTAATGCTGCACAAGTAAAAGGTTGCTCTATTTGTTTTGCTCCTTGCACACGCTGACTAAAACACGTACACTATTTAGCCCATTATACTGTCAAACAGTTGTGGAGGCGTGACTTGTCTTTTTAACGAGACGCAGCACAGGTGTCAAAATTTGCACCTAGGTACTGGGCGCAGATTCCTGAGCGTTGTTATTTGCTGTACAGGAGTCTGCGCTATTGTGATCCCTTGGCCATGCGCTGTGAGCGCTTCCTGTCTTCTGACCTCATTTCATGTCGGCCGTTGCGGTTAGCGATGGACATGAATCCCAGACCCACAGTGTGTTTTCAAACAATCACACTACGTGGCTGGGATTCGTGGCCTTGTGCAGTAAATAGGTTTGCCGCTTACACATGTCCTTACACCGGCTCCAGACTGGGCGGCCTCAGCTGATCCCTTATCGCCTACCACGGCCAGGAGGCCGCACAGTCTGAAGAAGGCGGAAGGAGATGAGTTAAGACAGGCGAACATATGCACTGCTCGTGCCCATAAACCACACCCTCGCTGACAAAATAAATATGACAACGAGGGGCGTTGTTTCTAGCAGGGCGGATGCACAGGCGCAGCCAGCTAACCATGATGACAAAAGACGGGAAACGCTACCAAGGGGGGTGCTGCGTATCATTACAAAGGAAAGTCACACCTCAGGGACAGTGGAATGGTCTCAATGAGACACATTTTGTACGTGTTGAGTTCCACGTGGGCAAGGAGAAAAAGTCAGCCACCTTGTACAAATGCAGCAGTACTGCTGTACTAGGTGGCTGTTATACATAGAAACACCTGGGGGGGTGGGGCCAGGTTCCCTTTTAATTTCAGTTCCTGTGCCTGCATGGCGTTTGCAGGTCACGTTGCCGGCTACACAGCAGGGGAACAGCTGGCGTTGCTGAACCCCACTAACACATTGGCTGGTGTTTTTCTCTGTGCAGCTAGCACTTCCGGGCAAAAACTAGCGGTGTTTGAGCCCAGGGTCAGCAGGAGGAGGAGAGGAGCAGAGTGTAGGCCGAAGCCTGCACTGGTGGCAGCTTTTGTTCTGTTGTGCCAGCGTGGCTTGTGCTGGACACGTTGCCGACTACACAGCAGGGGAACAGCTGGCGGTGCTGAACCCCACTGACACATCACCTAGTGTTTTTTTCTGTGTAGACAACACTTCCAGGTGGCAACTGACAGTGTTGAAACCCAGGGAATCAAAGAGGAGCAGAGTGTAGGCCGAAGCCTGCAGTGGAGCAAGTTGAAAGGGAACCTTTAACCCCCCCCCCCAGGCATTTGTTGCTGAAAGAGCCATCTTGTACAGCAGTAATACTGCACATGGAAAATGGTGGCTCCGAAAATTATGCTCCTTGCAAACGCTGAAGTACACACTCATATAATGTGTCCCCTCACACCGTCAAACCATCCCGGAAGTGGGACTTTCCTTTGTAATGTGACACAGCACAGCCGTCATTCCAACCCCCTTGGTGCCGGGCACCACCTCCTCAACGTTGTTTGGTTCTGTCACGGAGCCCGCACTGTAATGTTATCCCTTGGCCATGCACAGTTAGCGGTGCCCGTCTTCTGACATCATGTAGGTGTCAGGCTGGCAGTGCCTGTGCGTCCAAGCTGCCCGAGATCCAACCTTGCAGTGTCATCTAATGTAGTCCCACTGCGGGCCAGGGATCCATGGGCATGCGCAGTGCATATCATCGCCTCTCACTCACCTCCTTCCTGCTTCTTCAGACTGTGCGGCGTCACGGCCGTGGCATGCTATTAGGGATCAGCTGACGCCGCCTAGTCTGAAGAAGCGTGAAGAAGGGGAGTGAGAGGCTAGTATATGCACTGCGCATGGCCATGGATACCAGGCCCACTGTGGGATCACATTAGACGACACTGCGAGGTGTGATTTCGGGCAGCGTGGACGCACAGGCGCAGCCAGGACGACAACAAATGATGTCAGAGGACGGGCAGCGCAAACTGTGCATGGCCAAGGGATAACATAACAGCGCAGGGTCCATGACGGAATCAAACAACGCTAAGGAGGCAGCGCACGGTGCCAAGGGGGTAGCAATGACGGCTGTGCTGTGTCACATTACAAAGGAAAGTCCCACCTCCGGGACGGTTGGACGGTGTGAGGGGACACATTACATGAGTGTGTAGTTCAGCGTTTGCAAGGAGCATAATTTCAAGAGCGACCTTTCCCTTGTGCAGTATTAGTGCTGCACATGGTGGCTCTTTCAGTAACAAACGCCTAGGGGGGGGGGGGGGACAGGTCCCCTTACATTTTAGTTGTGCCAGCGTGGCGGTCGCATGACACGTTGCCGGATACACAGCTGGGGATCAGCTGACGTTACTGAACCCCAATAACAGAGGAGCGACTGTTGACTGTGCACACAGCACTTCCAGGCACCAACTGGCGGTGTTAGAGCCCAGGGACAGCAGGAGGAGCAGATTGGAGGTATTGCCGCACACACAGCTGGGGATCAGCTGACGTTACTGAACCCCAATAACAGAGGAGCGACTGTTGACTGTGCACACAGCACTTCCAGGCACCAACTGGCGGTGTTAGAGCCCAGGGACAGCAGGAGGAGCAGAGGAACAGAGTGTAGGCCGAAGCCTGATTGGAGCAAGTTGAAAGGAAACCTTTAACCCCCCCCCCCCCAAGACGTTTGTAGCTGAAAGAGCCATGTTGTGCAGCACTAAGGATGCAAAAGGAAAAGGTTGCTCTTTTAATTATGCTCCTTGCAAACACCGAAGTAAACACTAAAAATGTGTCCCTTTATACCGTTAAACCGTTCCGGAGGTGCGAATTTCCTTCGTAATGGGACACAGCACAGCTGTCATTCCTATCCCCTTGATGCCGTGCGCTGCCTCCTCAGCGTTGTTTTAAGCTGCCACGGAGCCTGCGCTGTTCTGTTAGCCCTTGGCCATGCCCAATTAGCGCTGCCTGTCTTCTGACATAATTTGGTGTCAGGCTGTCAGTGCCTGTGCGTCCACGCTGCTCCAGATCCCACCTCGCAGTCTCATCTAACGTAATCCCACTGCGGGCCTTGGAACCATGGGCATGCACAGTGCATAACCTCGACTCTCACTCCCCTCCTTCCCTCTTCTTCAGACTGTGCGGTGTCACGGCCGTGGCATGCTAGGGATCAGCTGACGGCGCACAGTCTAAAGAAGGCGGAGGGAAATGAGCGAGAGCCCGAGGGGAAGATATGCACTGCGCATGCCCATGGATCCCAGGCCCGCAGTGTGACTCAATCAGAAGACACTGCGAGGCGGGATCTCGGGCACCGCGGCCGCACAGGCGCAGCCAGCCTGACACCAAATTATGTCAGAAGACAGGCAGCGCAAATAGGGCATGCCCAAGGGATAACAGAACAGCGCAGGCTCCGTGACAGCTTAAAACAACGCTGAGGAGGCAGCGCATGGCACCAAGGGGGTAGGAATGACGGCTGTGCTGCGTCACATTACGAAGGAAAGTCCCAGCTCCGGGACGGTATAACGGTATCAGTGAACACATTTTATAAGTGTTAAGTTCTGCGTGTGCAAAGAGCTAAAAAAAAAGAGCTACCTTTTCCTTGTGCAGCATTACTGCTGCACAAGATGGCTCTTTCAGTAACAAACGACGGGGGGGGGGGGGGACAGGTTCCCTTACATTTAGGTTGTTGTGCCAGCGTGGCGGTCGCAGGACACATTGCCGGCTACACAGCTGGGGATCAGCTGACGTTACTGAAACCCAATAACACTGGGTCGTATGTTTTTACTGTGCAGCCTGCACTTCTGAGCCGCAACTGGCGGTGTTGGAGCCCAGGAATAGCAGTTCAGGTGGTAGAAAGATGAACACAGCAGGAGACCTGGATGACACCCAATTACTTAATCAGGCAGAGGAGTGGCAAATTCCTGCGAGATCCAGGCCTGGTTCATTTTCAGGAAAGTAAGCCGGTCAACGTTATCGGAGGATAGTCGCATGCGACGGTCTGTTAGTACACCACCTGCGGCACTAAAGACACGTTCCGATAAGACACTAGCCGCAGGGCAAGCCAGCACCTCCAATGCATACTGGCTTAGCTCTGGCCATGTATCCAGCTTAGAGACCCAAAACTTGAACGGGGAAGAGCCGTCTGGGAGTACAGTAAGAGGGCAAGCCATGTAGTCTGTCACCATCTGACGGAACCGTTGCCTCCTGCTGACTGGAGCCGCCGGTGATGGTGTAGACATTTGGGGCGGGCACACAAAAGTGTGCCAGAGTTGTGCCATACTGGGCTTGCCTTGGGCAGAGGCACTGCTTCTGCTCCCTCTTTGGGCAGAGCCTCCCCCACTGCCTCGACGCACTGAGCTGCTTTGTAAAGCACTAGCAGCACTCCTCTCAGTTGGACAGGAGAAGATGATGGAATTCACCAGTGTGTCGTGGTACTCCCGCAATTTACGCTCCCGGGTCAACGCAGGGATGAGGTTTTGGACGTTGTCCCGGTAGCGAGGATCGAGGAGGGTGAACACCCAATAATCAGGCATGTTGAGAATGTGGTCGATGCGGCGGTCGTTTCTCAGGCACTGCAGCATGAAATCCACCATGTGCTGCAGAGTGCCAACCGGCCCAGAAACGCTGTCCCCTGCTTGAGACATGATCTCTGCCCGCTCGTCATCACCCCACCCTCGCTGTACACACTGACCACTGGACAATTGTGTCGCTCCCTCCTCTGGACGGAGCTCTTCCTCCTCCATTGACTCCTCCTCATCCTCCTCACAAATTGGCCCCTGCGTACCCCTTTGTGAGGAACCACGTGGCGCTGACTCTCCAGAAGCTGATGGAAAAGGTGACTCCTCATCCTCCACCTCTTCCACCACATCATCCCTTAACCCTTGCAAAGTTTGCTGAAGCAGGCAGATAAGGGGGACAGTCATGCTGACTAGTGCATCATCTGCACTTGCCATCCGCGTGGAATAATCAAAAGGACGCAAAACCTGGCAGACGTCCTTCATAGTGGCCCACTCTGTGGTTGTGAAGTCTGATCGGCGCTGACTGCGACTTCTTTGCGCCTGATGCAGCTGGTACTCCATAACTGCTTGCTGCTGCTCACACAACCGCTCCAACATATGTAACGTGGAATTCCACCGGGTAGGTAGGTCACATATGATGCGGTGTTCCGGAAGGCGGAATCGGCGCTGCAGAGCAGCAATGCGGGATCTGGCCAAGCTGGAACGCCGCAAGTGAGCACACTCTAGGCGGACCTTGTGCAGCAGGGCATCAAGATCCGGATAGTCCCTCAGAAAACTCTGCACAACCAAATTGAGCACATGTGCCAGACATGGGATGTGAGTGAGGTTGCCAAGGGCCAAAGCTGCCACCAGATTTCGGCCATTGTCACACACTACCATGCCTGGCTGGAGATTCGCTGGCAGTAACCACACATCGCTCTCCTGCTTTATGGCATTCCAGAGCTCCTGCGCTGTGTGGCTTCGATGCCCCAATGAAACTAGTTTCAAGACGGCCTGCTGACGTTTGGCCACGGCTGTGCTCATGTCGGTCATAGGTAAACGTTCACGGGTCCATGTGGGGGTGGACTGTGACGGATCCTGCAGAGAGGAATCAGAGGAACTGGTGTAAGAGGAGGAGTCGATGCGTACAGACTGGATTCCTGCAATCCTTGGAGTGGGCAGGACACGTCCTGCGCCACTCGCACGATCTGTACCTGGCTCAACAACATTAACCCAATGGGCAGTGAGGGAAACATATCGCCCCTGTCCATGCTGACTGGTCCACGCATCGGTGGTGAGGTGGACCTTGCTACTGACGGCGTTCAGTAGCGCATGTTTTATGTTTGCCTCAACATGCCTGTGCAGGGCAGGGACAGCCTGCCTGCTGAAGTAAAAGCGGCTGGGCACCTTGTACTGTGGGACTGCCAATGCCATCAAGTCACGGAAGCTGTCAGTCTCCACCAGCCTGAACGAGAGCATTTCCAGGGACAACAGTTTGGCAATGCCTGCATTCAGAGCCTGTGCTCGGGGGTGGTTGGCCGAGAATGCCCGCCTTTTCTCCCATGCCTGTACTACCGATGGCTGTAGAGTAGACTGGGAGTGTGAGGATGACTGGGAAGGTGGTGCTGTGGGTGGAATTACACAAGGTCTCTGGGAGGAAGCCAAACCAGCTGTGCGTGAGCTGGAGGAAGAGGCAACACGAGCTGAAGAGGTGGTAGCTGCCGCTGTTGGTTGGCCTACATCTTCAGTGTGTTTCTGTAACTCCACCGCGTGCCTGGTCCGCACATGTTTCCACATATTTGTGGTATTGAGGTTGCTGACATTTTTCCCTCTTTTTACTTTATGATGACACAGCTTGCATTTGACAAAACAAATGTCATCTGCAACTGTGTCAAAAAAGGACCAGGCACTGCAAGTCTTGGGAGCGCCCTTTTTGGCTTTGGAAAGAGACAGGCTCCTAACGGGTGCCAAAGTGGAGGCTACAGGCTCCGCAGTCTTCCCCCTCCCTCTCCCTCTTTGGCCCGTAAGAGGAAGCTCTTCCTCTGAGCTGCTCCCACCACCTTCCTGTTCCTCACGCCACGATGGGTCAAGGACCTCATCATCTCCACTACCCTCTGCCACCAACTGCTCCTCCTGGGTAGTCTCAGCAGCACAGTACGCACGAGAAAGCGGCACCTGAGTTTCATCATCAGATGCGTACTGCGCTGTGGTCACCGGAGGCACTGGCCCACCTGCCTCTTCAGAGTCAGAGAGAAAAAGGTGTTGGGCATCACTGCACACTGCCTCTTCTTCCATTTCTCCAATGCTGCTTGGCTGGCCCCCTGTTTCCAAGCCAAGAGATTCAGAGAACAGAAGTAGAGACGGCTCCTGTCCTGGGCTCTCTGACTGCCTGGCCAATTTGGCAGGTGGTGAAGAGACAGATGGCTGCTCTCCAGTGCTCTGTGCCTGAGAGGATGTGGCACTAACTGAAGTCGATGCCGAGGCGTTAGCTGCCATCCACCCGACAACGGCTTCAATTTGGTCTTCACGCAGCAGCGGTGCACGGCGCTCTCCGACAAAGCTGCGCATGAAGGACTGTTCCCTGCTGAAACTGAGTGACGACGAGTCACCGGCGCCCGCAGCAGGCACAGAATCACCACGTCCTCTCCCTGCTCCTCTCCCTGCTCCGCGCCCACGCCCACGTGCCTTACTCCCTGCCCTCTTCATCTTGGTTGACAGATAAAGATAAGCAGAAAAGTACTAAGGCCTTAGTGTGCTTATTCCTGTAATGCTCCTCCTAACAGGTGTAAGAAACACTAATGTTGTAAATTGTGGACTAAACTTTATTATTTTTCAAATGTGGCCTACACAAGTGTAAGTTGTGTTTGGTGAACTTAACCTTTTTTTTGGTGCAGATCGGGCTACAGAGCTAGTTTAAATCACACGGAGACCGTGCAGACAGCCGTAAACGGCGCTGCAAGGCCAAGAAACCCTCCTCTAGGTTATCCTATATAGTGTTTTTCCACTATTTAGCTGGATACAAGTGGAAAGACACTAATAGGAATTTTTTTTTTCAAATTTTAAACTGGCTGCACTATTTGAAAAAAAGGAAATTGTTTTTCAAGGTATGAGGCAGTAACGCACCCTGAGCTGAATCCAACCGGCTATGGCTGCACACAGACTACAGGGCGAGCTGGGCTCACACGGAGACCGTGCAGACAGCCGTAAACGGCGCTGCAAGGCCAAAAAACCCTCCTCTAGGTTATCCTATATAGTGTTTTTCCACTATTTAGCTGGATACGAGTGGAAAGACACTAATAGGAATTTTTTTTTTCAAATTTTAAACAGGCTGCACTATTTGAAAAAAAGGAAAATTTTTCTCAAGGTATGAGCCAGTAACGAACCCTGAGCTGAATCCAACCGGCTATGGCTGCACACAGACTACAGGGCGAGCTGGGCTCACACGGAGACCGTGCAGACAGCCGTAAACGGCGCTGCAAGGCCAAAAAACCCTCCTCTAGGTTATCCTATATAGTGTTTTTCCACTATTTAGCTGGATACGAGTGGAAAGACACTAATAGGAATTTTTTTTTTCAAATTTTAAACAGGCTGCACTATTTGAAAAAAAGGAAAATTTTTCTCAAGGTATGAGCCAGTAACGAACCCTGAGCTGAATCCAACCGGCTATGGCTGCACACAGACTACAGGGCGAGCTGGGCTCACACGGAGACCGTGCAGACAGCCGTAAACGGCGCTGCAAGGCCAAAAAACCCTCCTCTAGGTTATCCTATATAGTGTTTTTCCACTATTTAGCTGGATACGAGTGGAAAGACACTAATAGGAATTTTTTTTTTCAAATTTTAAACAGGCTGCACTATTTGAAAAAAAGGAAAATTTTTCTCAAGGTATGAGCCAGTAACGAACCCTGAGCTGAATCCAACCGGCTATGGCTGCACACAGACTACAGGGCGAGCTGGGCTCACACGGAGACCGTGCAGACAGCCGTAAACGGCGCTGCAAGGCCCAAAAACCCCCCTCTAGGTTATCCTATGTAGTGTTTTTCCACAATAGAGCTGGAGACTGGTGGAAAAACACTAATAGGAAATTTGAGAAAAAATGTGCAGCAGGCTGCACTAAGAGCAAAAAAGAACAACTGTGTGAGGCAGTGTGAACCCCCCCTGAGCTGAATACAACCGGGTATATGGCTGCACACAGACTACAGAGTGAGCTGCACACACACACACACAGAGACCTTGCAGAACGCTGTTAAAACAGCGCTGCAAGGCAAGAGCAAGGTGAACAGTAAAGAACACACAGCGTTTTGCTAAATTAGCCTTTGGAAAGGAAAATAAAGCAATTAGCTAGCTCAACTGGCCCTCAGTTAGAACACAGCGTCCTGTCCCTAACTGAAATCACAGCAGAGTGAGCGCAAAATGGCGGCAGCGCTTTTTTATAGTGCAGAGTGACATCATTTCAGCAGCCAATCCAAGCCTTGCCAGTACTTACATGCCCACCATGCTAAACAGGATGTGCCCACACTTTCATTCATTCCTCATTGGCTGCTGCGTTCAATTTGAATTCTGGGAACTTCCGATTCCGGTATCCGATACGCGGGAAGTATCGGAATTCAGTATCGGAATTCCGATACCGCAAATATCGGCCGATACCCGATACTTGCGGTATCGGAATGCTCAACACTAGTCCTCAGTGTTGTGAGAATGATGACTGGTTAAAATTTTTGGTGGTTTCTTGTTCAGTCCATAGGCCTACATCATGTGGCAAACCGGTGAGCATGTGGCTCTATTAGTATAGGAGATACCTGAAAACATATCACACTTTTCATCATAGTGCTTTTACCAATGCATAAAATGCATGGAGAAGTCATTTCGAATGACTGGTCCTCAGTGTTGTGAGAACGATGACTGGTTAAAATTTTTGGTGGTTTCTTGTTCAGTCCATAGGCCTACATCATGTGGCAAACCGGTGAGCATGTGGCTCTATTAGTATAGGAGATACCTGAAAACATATCACACTTTTCATCATAGTGCTTTTACCAATGCATAAAATGCATGGAGAAGTCATTTCGAATGACTGGTCCTCAGTGTTGTGAGAACGATGACTGGTTAAAATTTTTGGTGGTTTTTTGTTCAGTCCATAGGCCTACATCATGTGGCAAACCGGTGAGCATGTGGCTCTATTAGTATAGGAGATACCTGAAAACATATCACACTTTTCATCATAGTGCTTTTACCAATGCATAAAATGCATGGAGAAGTCATTTCGAATGACTGGTCCTCAGTGTTGTGAGAACGATGACTGGTTAAAATTTTTGGTGGTTTCTTGTTCAGTCCATAGGCCTACATCATGTGGCAAACCGGTGAGCATGTGGCTCTATTAGTATAGGAGATACCTGAAAACATATCACACTTTTCATCATAGTGCTTTTACCAATGCATAAAATGCATGGAGAAGTCATTTCGAATGACTGGTCCTCAGTGTTGTGAGAACGATGACTGGTTAAAATTTTTGGTGGTTTCTTGTTCAGTCCATAGGCCTACATCATGTGGCAAACCGGTGAGCATGTGGCTCTATTAGTATAGGAGATACCTGAAAACATATCACACTTTTCATCATAGTGCTTTTACCAATGCATAAAATGCATGGAGAAGTCATTTCGAATGACTGGTCCTCAGTGTTGTGAGAACGATGACTGGTTAAAATTTTTGGTGGTTTCTTGTTCAGTCCATAGGCCTACATCATGTGGCAAACCGGTGAGCATGTGGCTCTATTAGAATAGGAGATACCTGAAAACATATCACACTTTTCATCATAGTGCTTTTACCAATGCATAAAATGCATGGAGAAGTCATTTCGAATGACTGGTCCTCAGTGTTGTGAGAACGATGACTGGTTAAAATTTTTGGTGGTTTCTTGTTCAGTCCATAGGCCTACATCATGTGGCAAACCGGTGAGCATGTGGCTCTATTAGTATAGGAGATACCTGAAAACATATCACACTTTTCATCATAGTGCTTTTACCAATGCATAAAATGCATGGAGAAGTCATTTCGAATGACTGGTCCTCAGTGTTGTGAGAACGATGACTGGTTAAAATTTTTGGTGGTTTCTTGTTCAGTCCATAGGCCTACATCATGTGGCAAACCGGTGAGCATGTGGCTCTATTAGTATAGGAGATACCTGAAAACATATCACACTTTTCATCATAGTGCTTTTACCAATGCATAAAATGCATGGAGAAGTCATTTCGAATGACTGGTCCTCAGTGTTGTGAGAACAATGACTGGTTAAAATTTTTGGTGGTTTCTTGTTCAGTCCATAGGCCTACATCATGTGGCAAACCGGTGAGCATGTGGCTCTATTAGTATAGGAGATACCTGAAAACATATCACACTTTTCATCATAGTGCTTTTACCAATGCATAAAATGCATGGAGAAGTCATTTCGAATGACTGGTCCTCAGTGTTGTGAGAACGATGACTGGTTAAAATTTTTGGTGGTTTTTTGTTCAGTCCATAGGCCTACATCATGTGGCAAACCGGTGAGCATGTGGCTCTATTAGAATAGGAGATACCTGAAAACATATCACACTTTTCATCATAGTGCTTTTACCAATGCATAAAATGCATGGAGAAGTCATTTCGAATGACTGGTCCTCAGTGTTGTGAGAACGATGACTGGTTAAAATTTTTGGTGGTTTCTTGTTCAGTCCATAGGCCTACATCATGTGGCAAACTGGTGAGCATGTGGCTCTATTAGTATAGGAGATACCTGAAAACATATCACACTTTTCATCATAGTGCTTTTACCAATGCATAAAATGCATGGAGAAGTCATTTCGAATGACTGGTCCTCAGTGTTGTGACAACGATGACTGGTTAAAATTTTTGGTGGTTTCTTGTTCAGTCCATAGGCCTACATCATGTGGCAAACCGGTGAGCATGTGGCTCTATTAGTATAGGAGATACCTGAAAACATATCACACTTTTCATCATAGTGCTTTTACCAATGCATAAAATGCATGGAGAAGTCATTTCGAATGACTGGTCCTCAGTGTTGTGACAACGATGACTGGTTAAAATTTTTGGTGGTTTCTTGTTCAGTCCATAGGCCTACATCATGTGGCAAACCGGTGAGCATGTGGCTCTATTAGTATAGGAGATACCTGAAAACATATCACACTTTTCATCATAGTGCTTTTACCAATGCATAAAATGCATGGAGAAGTCATTTCGAATGACTGGTCCTCAGTGTTGTGAGAACGATGACTGGTTAAAATTTTTGGTGGTTTCTTGTTCAGTCCATAGGCCAACATCATGTGGCAAACCGGTGAGCATATGGCTCTATTAGTATAGGAGATACCTGAAAACATATCACACTTTTCATCATAGTGCTTTTACCAATGCATAAAATGCATGGAGAAGTCATTTCGAATGACTGGTCCTCAGTGTTGTGAGAACGATGACTGATTAAAATTTTTGGTGGTTTCTTGTTCAGTCCATAGGCCTACATCATGTGGCAAACCGGTGAGCATATGGCTCTATTAGTATAGGAGATACCAGAAAACATATCACACTTTTCATCATAGTGCTTTTACCAATGCATAAAATGCATGGAGAAGTCATTTCGAATGACTGGTCCTCAGTGTTGTGAGAACGATGACTGGTTAAAATTTTTGGTGGTTTCTTGTTCAGTCCATAGGCCTACATCATGTGGCAAACCGGTGAGCATGTGGCTCTATTAGTATAGGAGATACCTGAAAACATATCACACTTTTCATCATAGTGCTTTTACCAATGCATAAAATGCATGGAGAAGTCATTTCGAATGACTGGTCCTCAGTGTTGTGACAACGATGACTGGTTAAAATTTTTGGTGGTTTCTTGTTCAAGTCCATAGGCCTACATCATGTGGCAAACCGGTGAGCATGTGGCTCTATTAGTATAGGAGATACCTGAAAACATATCACACTTTTCATCATAGTGCTTTTACCAATGCATAAAATGCATGGAGAAGTCATTTCGAATGACTGGTCCTCAGTGTTGTGAGAACGATGACTGGTTAAAATTTTTGGTGGTTTCTTGTTCAGTCCATAGGCCTACATCATGTGGCAAACCGGTGAGCATGTGGCTCTATTAGTATAGGAGATACCTGAAAACATATCACACTTTTCATCATAGTGCTTTTACCAATGCATAAAATGCATGGAGAAGTCATTTCGAATGACTGGTCCTCAGTGTTGTGACAACGATGACTGGTTAAAATTTTTGGTGGTTTCTTGTTCAGTCCATAGGCCTACATCATATGGCAAACTGGTGAGCATGTGGCTCTATTAGTATAGGAGATACCTGAAAACATATCACACTTTTCATCATAGTGCTTTTACCAATGCATAAAATGCATGGAGAAGTCATTTCGAATGACTGGTCCTCAGTGTTGTGAGAACGATGACTGGTTAAAATTTTTGATGGTTTCTTGTTCAGTCCATAGGCCTACATCATGTGGCAAACCGGTGAGCATGTGGCTCTATTAGTATAGGAGATACCTGAAAACATATCACACTTTTCATCATAGTGCTTTTACCAATGCATAAAATGCATGGAGAAGTCATTTCGAATGACTGGTCCTCAGTGTTGTGAGAACGATGACTGGTTAAAATTTTTGGTGGTTTCTTGTTCAGTCCATAGGCCTACATCATGTGGCAAACTGGTGAGCATGTGGCTCTATTAGTATAGGAGATACCTGAAAACATATCACACTTTTCATCATAGTGCTTTTACCAATGCATAAAATGCATGGAGAAGTCATTTCGAATGACTGGTCCTCAGTGTTGTGAGAACGATGACTGGTTAAAATTTTTGGTGGTTTCTTGTTCAGTCCATAGGCCAACATCATGTGGCAAACCGGTGAGCATATGGCTCTATTAGTATAGGAGATACCTGAAAACATATCACACTTTTCATCATAGTGCTTTTACCAATGCATAAAATGCATGGAGAAGTCATTTCGAATGACTGGTCCTCAGTGTTGTGACAACGATGACTGGTTAAAATTTTTGGTGGTTTCTTGTTCAGTCCATAGGCCTACATCATGTGGCAAACTGGTGAGCATGTGGCTCTATTAGTATAGGAGATACCTGAAAACATATCACACTTTTCATCATAGTGCTTTTACCAATGCATAAAATGCATGGAGAAGTCATTTCGAATGACTGGTCCTCAGTGTTGTGAGAACGATGACTGGTTAAAATTTTTGATGGTTTCTTGTTCAGTCCATAGGCCTACATCATGTGGCAAACCGGTGAGCATGTGGCTCTATTAGTATAGGAGATACCTGAAAACATATCACACTTTTCATCATAGTGCTTTTACCAATGCATAAAATGCATGGAGAAGTCATTTCGAATGACTGGTCCTCAGTGTTGTGAGAACGATGACTGGTTAAAACTTTTGGTGGTTTCTTGTTCAGTCCATAGGCCTACATCATGTGGCAAACCGGTGAGCATGTGGCTCTATTAGTATAGGAGATACCTGAAAACATATCACACTTTTCATCATAGTGCTTTTACCAATGCATAAAATGCATGGAGAAGTCATTTCGAATGACTGGTCCTCAGTGTTGTGAGAACGATGACTGGTTAAAATTTTTGGTGGTTTCTTGTTCAGTCCATAGGCCAACATCATGTGGCAAACCGGTGAGCATATGGCTCTATTAGTATAGGAGATACCTGAAAACATATCACACTTTTCATCATAGTGCTTTTACCAATGCATAAAATGCATGGAGAAGTCATTTCGAATGACTGGTCCTCAGTGTTGTGAGAACGATGATTGGTTAAAATTTTTGGTGGTTTCTTGTTCAGTCCATAGGCCTACATCATGTGGCAAACCGGTGAGCATGTGGCTCTATTAGTATAGGAGATACCTGCAAACATATCACACTTTTCATCATAGTGCTTTTACCAATGCATAAAATGCATGGAGAAGTCATTTCGAATGACTGGTCCTCAGTGTTGTGAGAACGATGACTGGTTAAAATTTTTGGTGGTTTCTTGTTCAGTCCATAGGCCTACATCATGTGGCAAACCGGTGAGCATGTGGCTCTATTAGTATAGGAGATACCTGAAAACATATCACACTTTTCATCATAGTGCTTTTACCAATGCATAAAATGCATGGAGAAGTCATTTCGAATGACTGGTCCTCAGTGTTGTGAGAACGATGACTGGTTAAAATTTTTGGTGGTTTCTTGTTCAGTCCATAGGCCTACATCATGTGGCAAACTGGTGAGCATGTGGCTCTATTAGTATAGGAGATACCTAAAAACATATCACACTTTTCATCATAGTGCTTTTACCAATGCATAAAATGCATGGAGAAGTCATTTCGAATGACTGGTCCTCAGTGTTGTGACAACGATGACTGGTTAAAATTTTTGGTGGTTTCTTGTTCAGTCCATAGGCCTACATCATGTGGCAAACCGGTGAGCATGTGGCTCTATTAGTATAGGAGATACCTGAAAACATATCACACTTTTCATCATAGTGCTTTTACCAATGCATAAAATGCATGGAGAAGTCATTTCGAATGACTGGTCCTCAGTGTTGTGACAACGATGACTGGTTAAAATTTTTGATGGTTTCTTGTTCAGTCCATAGGCCTACATCATGTGGCAAACCGGTGAGCATGTGGCTCTATTAGTATAGGAGATACCTGAAAACATATCACACTTTTCATCATAGTGCTTTTACCAATGCATAAAATGCATGGAGAAGTCATTTCGAATGACTGGTCCTCAGTGTTGTGAGAACGATGACTGGTTATAATTTTTGGTGGTTTCTTGTTCAGTCCATAGGCCAACATCATGTGGCAAACCGGTGAGCATATGGCTCTATTAGTATAGGAGATACCTGAAAACATATCACACTTTTCATCATAGTGCTTTTACCAATGCATAAAATGCATGGAGAAGTCATTTCGAATGACTGGTCCTCAGTGTTGTGAGAACGATGATTGGTTAAAATTTTTGGTGGTTTCTTGTTCAGTCCATAGGCCTACATCATGTGGCAAACCGGTGAGCATGTGGCTCTATTAGTATAGGAGATACCTGAAAACATATCACACTTTTCATCATAGTGCTTTTACCAATGCATAAAATGCATGGAGAAGTCATTTCGAATGACTGGTCCTCAGTGTTGTGAGAACGATGACTGGTTAAAATTTTTGGTGGTTTCTTGTTCAGTCCATAGGCCTACATCATGTGGCAAACCGGTGAGCATGTGGCTCTATTAGTATAGGAGATACCTGAAAACATATCACACTTTTCATCATAGTGCTTTTACCAATGCATAAAATGCATGGAGAAGTCATTTCGAATGACTGGTCCTCAGTGTTGTGAGAACGATGACTGGTTAAAATTTTTGGTGGTTTCTTGTTCAGTCCATAGGCCTACATCATGTGGCAAACCGGTGAGCATGTGGCTCTATTAGTATAGGAGATACCTGAAAACATATCACACTTTTCATCATAGTGCTTTTACCAATGCATAAAATGCATGGAGAAGTCATTTCGAATGACTGGTCCTCAGTGTTGTGAGAACGATGACTGGTTAAAATTTTTGGTGGTTTCTTGTTCAGTCCATAGGCCTACATCATGTGGCAAACCGGTGAGCATGTGGCTCTATTAGTATAGGAGATACCTGAAAACATATCACACTTTTCATCATAGTGCTTTTACCAATGCATAAAATGCATGGAGAAGTCATTTCGAATGACTGGTCCTCAGTGTTGTGAGAACGATGACTGGTTAAAATTTTTGGTGGTTTCTTGTTCAGTCCATAGGCCTACATCATGTGGCAAACCGGTGAGCATGTGGCTCTATTAGTATAGGAGATACCTGAAAACATATCACACTTTTCATCATAGTGCTTTTACCAATGCATAAAATGCATGGAGAAGTCATTTCGAATGACTGGTCCTCAGTGTTGTGAGAACGATGACTGGTTAAAATTTTTGGTGGTTTCTTGTTCAGTCCATAGGCCTACATCATGTGGCAAACCGGTGAGCATGTGGCTCTATTAGTATAGGAGATACCTGAAAACATATCACACTTTTCATCATAGTGCTTTTACCAATGCATAAAATGCATGGAGAAGTCATTTCGAATGACTGGTCCTCAGTGTTGTGAGAACGATGACTGGTTAAAATTTTTGGTGGTTTCTTGTTCAGTCCATAGGCCTACATCATGTGGCAAACCGGTGAGCATGTGGCTCTATTAGTATAGGAGATACCTGAAAACATATCACACTTTTCATCATAGTGCTTTTACCAATGCATAAAATGCATGGAGAAGTCATTTCGAATGACTGGTCCTCAGTGTTGTGAGAACGATGACTGGTTAAAATTTTTGGTGGTTTCTTGTTCAGTCCATAGGCCTACATCATGTGGCAAACCGGTGAGCATGTGGCTCTATTAGTATAGGAGATACCTGAAAACATATCACACTTTTCATCATAGTGCTTTTACCAATGCATAAAATGCATAGAGAAGTCATTTCGAATGACTGGTCCTCAGTGTTGTGAGAACGATGACTGGTTAAAATTTTTGGTGGTTTCTTGTTCAGTCCATAGGCCTACATCATGTGGCAAACCGGTGAGCATGTGGCTCTATTAGTATAGGAGATACCTGAAAACATATCACACTTTTCATCATAGTGCTTTTACCAATGCATAAAATGCATGGAGAAGTCATTTCGAATGACTGGTCCTCAGTGTTGTGACAACGATGACTGGTTAAAATTTTTGGTGGTTTCTT